>NC_141160.1:88453348-88685848 GCF_053477565.2 Lygodium microphyllum
GGTATGTAAAGGGAAGCAGCACTACATGACTAACCATATGTCTCGCATCCCCATAGGAGAATTCCCTGGGCAAGGCATTGTAAACAAACTGTCAAACACACATCTATTCAGCTTGTCTAGCGAAAGGGATTTGTTTAGAGCCGACATGATGTCATATTGGACAGATGATATAGTTCAAGTGCTGGAGCACAGACTACGTGAACGACTAAAAGAAAAGGCCCAACTTAGGTAGCTCATCCTAAAGATCCAACCCTATCTGTTGATAACAGGCCAACTCTACAAGTTGGGGTAAGACAGATTGCTACGCAGATGCGTGTGTGAGCATGAAATGCATGATGTACTCACAGAGGCACATAGTGGAATTGTAGGAGGACACTTCAATGGAGATATGATAGCTCGCAAGGTGCTCTAGTCCCCCAGCTGTGGTGGCCCACTCTTTTTCGAGATGCAACATGATTCGTAAAGATTGTGACGAGTGCTGACGGACTAAGGTCCCTATTCATAAGGATCACATGGAGCTAACCCCAATCATTGCATGACAACCCTTAGAGAAATGGGGGATTGACTCATTAGACCCATTAGTCCTGCAGCACAATATTGACTAGCCAAGTACATCATTGTTACCGCCGACGATTATCTAATGAAATGGGCAGAAGCACAAGCTACGAGAAAAAATGACAAGAGGACCACTGCCAAGTTCTTATGGAGGCAAGTGATATCACGATTCGAGTATCCCATTGAACTTGTTAGTGACTAAGGCACACACTTCATCAATGAAGTGATGGCTCATCTCCTATCCACCTTCCTAATTATCCATCAAAAATCTGAAAGAGAAGTGGAACCTAGGAGGAAGAAGCTTGGCAATGAGAGCTATGTCGGATGGAGAGCAAGAGCAAGAGAGAGAGTGAAACTCAAAGTGGGAACTCCAACAACCACAATGTGTGGCTGGGCCTTCCTTTATTCAAACTGTCACTAAAAAAATAAAGAATAAGTGACTGTGACAGGCGCCCATCACCTGCAGTGTGCAGTGGTGGGTACTATAAGTGTAGTAATACATGAGCGACTAGGTGGAGGTGCCTTTACCCCCAACAAAATCTTCATCTTATTACCCTCAGGAAAACGGCCAAGATGAATCCACAAATAAATGATTGGGATAACAAGTTGATGGTGGCCTTGTGGACCTACCACATGGCTTATAAAATGGCTATGGGTCAAACTCCCTTTAGGTTGACCTATGAAACTGAGGCAATTCTACCCTTAGAAATCTTCGTTCATAGCCTACGGATAGCTCTTCAAGAGAGATGGGATGGGAAGGAGGCATGGATGGAATGCCTAGTTGAGCTTAAATGCTTATTGAAAACTCGGCTTCTAGCCACCCATGTGCTAATATGCAAGAAAGCCCGACACGAAAGCTGGTTTTACAAGCATGTCAAGCAAGGCAACTTATATTGCTATACTGAGTCAAGGGACATAACAGGAAATGAAATTTAGGGGGTTAGGATCTTTCAGAGTTCGGGTCATCAACCAAACTGGCAATGTGGAACTCAAAACCCTGGAAGGTGAGGGCATAGGCTTCATAAAGAAGTACTACCCTCCCATGCACCCACTACATGAGCCCCCAATGTTGGAGTCCCCTATCAATGTACGAGTAGCCACCATCATTGACATGGATGATGAGGATGAGGACACTATAGAACCAGCCTACCTAAGCATAACGGTCACTCCCAAGCACACATGCACCCTCAATGCATTGATCGATAAGGGAGCTGACTTTAATTTCTTAACTCATGAGATCATTGGACCCAAATTGGCAAACCGCAGTTACATTCCACTAACGCTAAACTCAGCCTCTATAGGAGTTGATCATACGCACTCTTGGAAAACTACAATGCTGCAATTTCTATCGAGTCTGAAAGCATACCGATAATCTTTTATATGTTGCCCAACACTAAAGATGCAGGCACGGATTCGCTATTATGATAAACCTTTAAGAAGCAAGCTCATTGTAATGTTGACTACGAGTTGCAGCGTATCCACCTAGCCATGGGTAATGTCCGCATAGTTACAGCTTTCAGCAAGGGCTGCATGGCTCCTTCCAAGTCTGCAAAGCCACCAATGGAGAAACTTGCCACCAAGACTAAGGAGGGGGTGGTGCTTCATCACAACCCACCAAGCCTCAAGACCAGCAATTCACTGAAATCAAAGCTAAAGCCCATGAGCCAAAGCTTCAATGGATGCCTAAATGGCAACAACTACCACCTAGGGTAGACACCCACAACTCCGCAAGGCTAAGAACCCCCCACCTTGTGCCCTAGGAGACCAAGACGCAACTATAGACATCGATGTACGATCAAGCTATGATGGGTACCCAAGACCTTATTGTTGCGAGCACAAGGCTACTATGTGAGTAACACATGGATTTGGCTACCTAAAGTCAAAACAACCAAAGGCCCTACTTCAATGCCACCCTCAAACTTGACCACACAAACCCACATGCCACATCCAAGGCCAAGGCTGCAAAAGCCTCTAGATTCAAAGCCTTCAGAATCACCAACACACAAACCAATGAAAATTGAGTGAGTTTATCGACCCAAACCGCAGCCTGCCTCCCACACACATGCCAGGACTAGTCCTATAGCTCATGGAACATCACCCAAATGTAGCAATGCACTGTTAGCAGGCACAACCTAGCCTATTGTACAAAAGGCCCAACCACAAGCTTAGGAACAACCAAAGTGGCCACCATCAGCTTTTGCTGAACCCTCTAGCTCAGTCAAACCCCAACCACCTATACCGGTCTTACACCCTCTTATGAGCGATAATCAAAAATACACCCTCTTATGAGTGACAATCAATTCTGATGGTGGCCCTAAGCTTAGCGAAGAACACATGGATGACTTGGTTACCTGTCTTAGATGCTTAGATGCCACCTTCATGTCACTTGCTAAAAGCTATGATCACTTGGACTTGGGACTCTTGGACGAGCCTATAGCAAAGGAAGTACAAACACTCCCTTATTCCTGGGAAGAATCAAAATTTCTATTTGTCAAGGCTTCCTAGGCAGTTGAGGAGCTGATTGCCACCGATGTTTCCCATGAACAAGTGTAGAAACAACATCTCGTTACCTCATATGACAAGGGCACAACTTATGCCAACAATCAAGAGATAGAAGACTTGAAACAGCTTGCTGCCAACAATTCCCATTTCTTGAAAAAAATGGTACACTCTTAGCCTTCAATGGGAGCTCGAGGGATGTCAGATCATGACAAATGTTGAGCAATGACACCCAATCAAAACATCGGAGTATGACCCAACTTATGTCGCTCCAACCTCTTATAGGGTATTAAAATGACCATTCGTCTGACCCATAGAAGAACACATTCAGGGACACCCCTACTTAGATCACATCCTTACCATTGTTTCTTTCTCTCTTGAGGTATGCATTGAATATTTTCTTCTCTTGCCTTGTTCTCATCTTGTTGAGAAGCTTCTCATGGCTTAGTTGAGTCTCATTGAGTGCTAATTCAGCTAAGAAGTAGCTATTCTATCCATTTTGAGTGGATACAAAGTATGTTGTAGAAGTTGTGGACAGTTATGGTAGCTTGACAATACTTTCATATTTTGGCCATAGCTTTTGTATACGATATAAGATTGAGGTACTCTTTGGATGGAAACAAATAGTGCAATGAGAGCTATAAATATGACACTCAAAGAGTTAATTTTTTTATAGTTTTTAGTTTGATGTTTTATATAGAATTGAACATTTCTAGTTTGGATAGCAAAATAGTAGATTCCATAATACATGTTTGATTCTTTGAGGATACTATTTTGGTGCTTACATGGTATGGTTATGCTTTGAAATGCTACTTGGATTATTTAGAGCTTGATTAACTTAGCTTTGTGGAGGTTTTATTGTTGTCATAACAATTTGGATAGCAAGCATACAACATTGAGCTTCATGCTTTGAATGCCTATTGTGCCTACATGGTATTTTAAGTGTGCTACATGTCTTTGGTGATGTCTAACATTGATGTATGAGCCTAGATATAGTTATGATATACTTTGGTACTTGAATTTGAGCTACATGTGAGGATATAAGTATACATGTGTGCTGTTACAAGTGTGTAGTAAGTAGATAGTAACATAGACACAAGTGCCTTTATCACTAATAGTTAGATGGTTTTGCACATCTATACTTAGCACATTAATGGTCATCATGATCCTCATATGGTCATTGACTTCTCACTTATTATTATATTTGGTTTTAATAACACCTACCTATAGGTAGCATAGTTATAGCACAAATCTATTAGTATAGTTAGTTACGTTCTAACTCAGTAGGTCATTTTTCTTTATGTTGTATATTAATTATACTTTATGTACATTGTATTGTGTGAGGAAGAAAGAAGAAAAACAAGCAAAAATACATTTTGACCTATGTCTCTCTTTTTTTGTTCTTAAGTGAACTTCTTGTTACATGTGTTATATGTGTTCAAGACAATAGCTCAAGCAAGTCCCCCAACCACATGATTCTTGATATAGAATTAAAAGAGTGTCACTAAGAAAGGCTAATTTTGTATCCTAAAGTAAAGGAGAAAGAGCAAGGATTCAACCAAGCAAGCAATTAGTAAATAAGCTCTCCCATTCTCTCACTTTTTTCCTTGGATAGTGCATATAGAGATACCACAAGGAAGGAAGAGCAAAAGTCTCAAATTGTTGTGAGATTTAGAGTATACTAATTTTGGATGTATTGATCATTTTCAAATGCACAACTTAGGGATCTCAAATCTATAAGTTTTGAGGTGTTTATCAAAAATTAAACACAAGGTTTATCTAAAAATAGGTATCAGTTTATATTAATATTAAGCAAGCAGTAAACTAGTTGATTTATTATTATGCACATCCTATGAAAGATTGCAAAAGACTTACTTGTTGTTTGATACTCAATTCTATCATAATAGTTTAGAACAATGGAAATTCTATTATTGAGAAGCCAGATAAGGACAACTACCCATCATGAAAGTTCCATGTGATAAACTTCCTTATAAGAAAAGGTTTCTATGAGTTTATTTTAGATGAAGAAAAGGAACCAAAGCTAATTGATCTCACGACTTGCAGAAGAACTAAAGGTATGGAAAGATTGAAATGCAAAAGTCAAAAAAGTAACATACTTTGATATCTTAATATTTATGCTTAGCATGATTTAATGTAAAATAGCCCTTTACCTTCATTAAAAAGGTGACTATGACCCATTGTGATTTATACCTTTTAAGTTCTCGTGTAATGATATATTCAAGATAGCCTATTTTGAGGTACTTATAATACAACTTGAAATCCTGTATCAATTTCTTGAAAAAAATTTGTTGCTCTTTGCTTTTTTTATTCAAGAAATATGTAGGATGAAATATAGATATTGCTATGTATTCAAGTTGTGGACCTGTTTTGCTATTTTTCTAATTTAAGTATATGATGAGCTAGGCCATTACACTTTGGTGATCCTACCTAGTTCATGTGCAATACACTCATGATTTAGGCATTAGGCTAAGAGGAAAGGAATTTGTAAAAGCTTATATGTTGAATGCCTACATGTACTTTGGGGATGCTACATGAATGTATTGATGCTTGGCATTGATTATTATGCTCGGGATGCTTACATCGAGCTCTATGCTTTGGATTTAAGCTCCATTGAATACGTACTTGTAGTGGCTATTTGTTTCAATGGTTTTCCATTTATGAGCTTGAAGGCTTATTGTGGCTATATGCCCCTGGATGCATTGATTCATATTTTTGGGTAGCTAAATGTTATGAGTCACATGTATTGAGCTTTGCTTTGTTCTTAGACATTCTAGAATGTCTTTTGTATTAGTATTTTTCATTACAAAGCTTGATTTATTCAAGATAGATTCAAGACGATAGGAGTCTCTTTCCTATGTATATATGCTCAGTTGGTTTTGATATACACTATCCTTGTAGGCATTGATGGATTGTGGGATGATTAGCTTTGGTTTATACACCTATTACTTCCTCCTAGCAAATAGTTTTATCAACTTTGGATGCATGCTTACTTATTTACTTGAGCTTTATTTTTCATATGCAGTCAACTAGTTGCAACTTGGTGGATCTTTGTAGCTTTTGGAGATCTCTTGTGCACAATTGGCTTATGTACATGCTACTCTTTTACTCAAGAGGTTGCATATATGTATCTGACATCTTTGACATCTTTGTGTCTCTAACAACATTTGATACCTTGGTGATTTATGCTCTATCTTGAATTACTAGCCACATTGTATATCCTGGTTACTATCCATAGCAATGAAAGTTTTACCTTATTCCTTTGTCCACAATTCTATACTCATTTGCTATAGTTTCATAGAAAGCCATGCTAAAATTCAATTTTGAGCAGCTTCTTTGAGAGTAGACACATATATTGAGCACTGTAGTGCTTCTTGCTTGTGGACAACAATGTATTGGCTTTATCTTCCTCTTGTTGCACACCTTTTGGCTCAATTTTAGGGTTGATTCACATTTATTATAGTAGTCCATACTCTATTTGGTTGGTGCTATCTTCAACATAGAGAAATTGGATAGCAATTACTTCCAATATTGGAAGACTAAGATATAGTAGGTATTAGTGCAAAATAAACAAATTAGGCCATTGAAAACCAAGGGAATAAAGCTAAAAGATTGGTATAGAGATGATTGGGATGAGTTTGATGAGTTATGCAAGTCCATCATTATCTTCTCTTTATCTAAATAGGTATATTTTAATGTCATTGAGAGACTAAGGATGATGCTTGGAAGTTATGGGATAAAATATGCTCTCTCTATGATAAGAAAGTCCTACATCACCTTATATTGATTGAAAAAGCTTGTGGACCTTTGTATGAAGGAAGACATTGCTATGTCCTCTCATTTGAAAGAGTTTCATTTCATTTTCAATCAGCTTACTTTTTTAGGACAACATAAAGCCTTTGTTTTTGCTTGTCATATTACTAGAGTCTTAGGATACCTTCCATACTATTATGAGCACTAATCCCCTTGAAGATAGCTTTCAATGCTCCGATGTAGAGGGAGCCTTGTTTAAAGAAGAAGTGAATAGAAAGAACATCGATGTAGTTTGTACTTTTAATACACTTACAATTAGAGGTATACGTGATGGTAAAGGGAATAATGACCACTATGGTAGAGACTCGCAACCTAATAAGGCCAAGTCTACTTCTTGTGGAAATCATGTAGTAGATCTCATGGTTCTAAGTCCTCTATTACTTATCATTATTGCAAGAAACAAGGTAATATATGGCCACAATGCCATAAAATGCGCAATGGTAGGCATGAAAAAAGGCAAAGAAAAAGTACAAGATAATGCTAAGTCTTCTAATGATCAGAGTTTTGTTAAGTCCATTGTTAAGATTGAGGAGATAAATGCATTGGAGTACAATTCAAATGATTACATACTTGTTGCTTCTCCTTCACTCAATGATATTCAATTAATAGTGTTGCATTCTTGATTTGGGGGATTCCTTTTATGTGACCCCGTATTGTCATTACTTTTGTATCTACCTCACTATTATAGATTCACTTAGACTAGGTAGTGATCATGCATGTGATATTGCTAGCATAGGTGATGTGAGATTGTAGTTTGGTACAAGTACTTCATTTGTTCTACATGATGTACATCATGTCTTGGCTTTGACTAAAAGCCTTGTCTCAATTGGATGGTTGGATGATGATAGATATTATGTATACTTTAGTGATTTCACATGGAAGATTACACATGTCAGCCTTATTTTGCTAGAGGTGCTAAGGTTGGTAGCATGTATCCCTTATTTTTACATGGATCTATTGATCATCTTTTAGCCCTCACCAATCTTCCAAATTATCTCTTTGGCATCGCCATCTTGGCTATATATCCCTCGAAGGAATGAAAGTTTTTACTTGTTTAGAGTATCTCTTGCACTTGGATTATTCATGTTTTGATTCATGTGATCATTGTTTATATTGCAAGTCAACTTATAATATGCACAAGAATTTGGTTCTATGTGCACAAGCGAGCCTTTGGCTCTAGATTACTCGAACATATTATGGTCCCACGGTCTATCTCCTTAGCTAGTGCAAAGTATTTTGTTACATTCATTAATGATTATTCACATAAGGTTTACACCTATCCCATAAAGTATAAGTCTGAGGTTTTGCCTACATTTCACCACTTTTTTGCTATGATTGATTATCAATCTAGGCATAGGGCGAAATGCCTACAATTTGATCATGGGAGTGAATGTCTTTAAGAAATTTGACAATTTTTGTGATGAAAGGGGTATTGAGCATCAGTTGACCACCCCTTATATCCCACCCCAAATTGGTGTTGCAAAGCACATGAATAGGACTATTCAAGAAAGAGTCCATAGTATGCTTTGTTAGGCAAGCTTACCACAACATTTTTGGATTCTTAGTATGCTTAGTATGAATAGGACTATTCAAGAAAGAGTACCATAGTATGCTTAGTATGAATAGGACTATTCAAGAAAGCGTACCATAGTATGCTTAGTATGAATAGGACTATTCAAGAAAGAGTTCATTTAATTAATAGATCCCCCATATAGTACTCTTGGTGATAGAGTTATAGAGGAGGTACGATCTGGTAAACTTCCCTCATATACACATTTGTCTTTGGATGTGATGCTTTTTGCCATATTTCCAAAGACAAATGTAACAAGTTGGATCCAAAGTCCATCAAATGCATATTTCTTGGATATGGTGATGCAAGTGAGATGGGCTATCGCATTTGGGATTTGCAAACTTTGAAGGTTATCAACATACATGATATTGTGTTTCACGAGGATAAGATGCATATGAGACTAGAGTAGGTGGTTGAGCTATGTAGGGTGACCTTTCAAGAGGAGCCTCCTATTACCATATAGCCAACCTAGTTAGATGTCTTGCAATTGCTGATGATGCAATGGCCTACGATCTGCTTATTGTACAGGATCATGATGTTAGATAGAAAGGATAAGCAATACAAGCCCCACTACTAATTTTAAGATGCTTTGCTAGAGCCTCACATTCTCTTGATCAATTTTAGCCCTCTATACATTATGTCTTAGTGATAGATTCTAATGAGTCCCTTATTTTTTGAAGAGGCTCTACACAAAGGTTATAGTCACTCTTGGGAGAGGGCATGCAATCTAAGTTTGATCCATAGTAGAAAATCATATATGAAACTTGGTTTCCTTGTGCCAAATAATAAACATACATTGCCATACAAGTGGATATATAAGTTGAAGAGCACCTATGGTCTGCCTAAGCTTGCATATAAGGCTCGTTCGATTGCAAATGGTTTCAAATAAGAAAAGAGAGTTAACTTTGATGAGATATTCTCTCATATGGTCAAGATAACTATCATGCACTTGGTTTTGGCCTTGGTTGCATAGTTAGATCTAGAGCTTTATAGATGGATGTGAAAATGGCTTTCTTACATGGAAACCTATATGAGGACATTTATATGTAAGTGTTATAAAATTACATTTATAAAATTTATAAATTTGAATGATTTTAATTATTTTAGATTTTGTCTATTTGTTATATAATGTGTGACTTATCATGGGAACATGTGCATGAGGCACTAGTTCCATTATGCGTGGTAGATAGATGGAAGGATACTAATGTGCTTTATGTTCCAGAAGTAGATAATTAGACAAGAGTTAAATAGAATTATTATTTTAGAGTGTACATTTTAATTGTAAATTTTATGTGCATTAAAAAATATTATATTTTTATTTAGGCATATTAGTGCAAGGATTTTATGTATGCACATGTGCAATAGATTTATTTTGATGTATTTATTAGAGAAGATCAAATATTATTTTTGGTTGTAAAACTATTTAAAATAGAGTGTGTTTGATTTATTTGCACAAAAGCAAGTCATGCAAGGAGAGGAAAAGTAAGACACAAAAAAGATTAAGCAATCCCAATTGAGATATGCAGCTCAAGCTAATAAAAGTGAAAGACTATTAAATTTCAAGAGAATGATCTAGTCTAGTAGAGAATTAAAAAGAGGAGACTAAAATCCATTGAACCACATCTAAAAAAATTAAGTTACCACCAAGGTATTATGGCCCATTTTGCATTGTTCACAAGATTAATGAGAATGCATTTAGATTGGACATCCCTCCTTACTAGCAAATACATAATTCTTTTTACATTACTTTGTTGAAACTATTCAAAGGAATAACTCATGTTATAGTGGGAGGTTGTTAGGGGTTAAAGGCCACATGTGCCTAGTTATCCACATTTACTATCTGCTTAGTGCCTGCACACTCTATAGCAAGTGGTGGCCACCCCTCACTGTCACTTCATTATTTATTCTTTCTATGACAATAGAATAAGGGAAGGCAGGTCACACATTGTGATTGTTGAAGTTTCCACATGCCATCTTGCTCGCTCTCTTACTTGAGCCTCCATAGGTCTTACTTTCTCTTACTTTCACTTGTGCTCTCACTTTTGCTTCATGTTTCAATCCTAAGGAAAATTTAAGGATATGGATCAAAAGAATATGTTGGTGGAAGACTATGCTCATAAATTTAAACATTTAGTAAACTGTCTTAGTGTATTTAATAGACCATGTGAGAAAATGTCGATTTCTTATTTTATTAAGGGTTTCAAAAGCAAGTTAAGGGGGTCTATTACTAATATTGAATTGCAACCTTATGATAACTTTGATGCTTTGGTCAATGCTATTGTAAGAGTGGAATGAAGACATGGAATTAGATGGTCTAAGAGCTAAAAGAATGAGGATTCTTCAGATTCAAACTAGGATTTTGAGTCTGACACTAAAACTGATGAGAAGGAGAGTGCTCCAAAACTAGATTCAAGAGATTAATCAAGTGATTCAAATGATGAGAGTAACAAAAGAAAACATAAGAGAAGTAGGGCAAGAGTAGCCAAAATTTTAGGAAAGCTTATGTACTGAATAATTGAATAAAATATTTTAGGACTTTGGAGCTATGTACCCTAATATTAAATAATAGAATGAACCTCAAATTTAGGATATTGAGGAATTTTAGCTCATGGATAGTTCAGATCTTCAGGTTGAAGAAGCAAAAAAAGCTATCACTTAGGTTGAGCAAAAGTATGTGAAAGGTGAGAAGCATCGAAGGTTGCTTGGAAGTGAGCTATGGCAGAGAGCAAGAGCAAGAAGAGAGAGAGACACCAATGGGAACTCCAACGGTCACAATGTGTGACCGGGCCTTCCTTTATTCAGATTGTCACTAAAAGAATAAAGAATAAAGTGAGGTGACGAGCGCCCGTGCTCAGTGCCCGCTCAGCGCCCGTCACCCTGCAGTATGCAGTGGCGAGTATTGTCAGTGTAGCAATACATGGGCGGCTAGGCGAAGGCACCTTTATCCCCAACAACCTCCCACTTAAAGGTGAATATGCCCCAGTGAGGAGTGAAAATAAAAAAGAAAAGACAGTACAACATACACATGTACAATAGGACGAGGAAAAATGTCATCTCATCCAACGCCCATCAATCTCCTGAGGAAGGCAAAGCGCTCAATAGTGAGGCTTTTAGTGAGAAAATCTGCAAGATTTTTGTCAGTGGAGATCTTGACAAGGTCAACAACTTGTCCTTCACGACCCCACGTATGAAGTAATACCTCACCTCAATGTGTTTCGTCTTCGCATGGAAGACCAGATTCTTGGCTAGCTGAATAGCACTCATAGAATCCGAATGCCATGTAGATATAGTATCAATCCCAAGGTCATGAACCAAACGGCCTAACCATATGGCCTCCTTGCAAACCTCAATGGCTGCAACATACTCAACCTCAGTGGTAGAGAGAGTTGTACACTTCTGAACCCTGGACATCCAAGAGACAGCACCTCCAGCATAGGTGAATATATAGCAAGAAGTGGATTTCCTACTATCTACATGTCCTGCTTAATCGGAGTCTGTGTACCCCACAACTCCAGTATCCTGGCTACCATAGCAAATACACATATCTACTATGCCTTTCAGGTATCTCATGATACCCTTTACAACATCCCAATGTTTCTTGCTAGGTGTAGCCATATAGTGTGCCACAACACCAATTGCAAAGGCAATATCTGGACGAGTGGCTATCATGGCATACATCAAACTGCCCATGGTTGATGCATAAGGAATGTTGGCCATCTCGGCCCTCTACTATAGACTATCTATAGACAATCGGACTATGAAACCTTCACATAAGAAGGTAATGGACAACCAATAGGCTTTACGTCCTACATGCGGAAATGCTCAAGGACTTTATGAATGTACTCCCTCTAGGAGAGGTAGAGTAGTCCCTGATGCTTGTCGCGCTTAATGCACATACCAAGAATGTGAGAGGCCTGTCCCAAATCCTTCATCTCAAAGCTCTTCTTCAGCTAAGATTTAAGAGCATCTAGCTCATCATGAGCTTTTCCTGCTATCAGCATATCATCCACATAAAGTACCAAAATAAGCAATGAGCCATCATGGGCTTTCTTCATGTAAAGACACGGATCCATAGCACTCCTGTTGTAGCCCTGTGACTGCATAAAGGCATCAAACTTATGATACCACTCCCTAGGTGCTTGCTTCAAGCCATAAAGACTTTTCTTCAATTTGCACACTAGGTGCTCCCTGCCAGGTTCTGCAAAGCCCTTAGGCTGCTCCATGTAAATCTCATCATGCAAATCCCCATGCAAGAATGCAGCCTTGACATCCATTTGATACATGTCCAAGTCAAGCTACACAACTAAGGCCAAAACCAAGCATAGGGAGGTCATCTTGACCACAGGAGAAAAGACTTCATCAAACTCAACTCCGTTCTCCTATTTAAAACCCTTAGCAACAAGTCTTGCCTTATAAGCTAGCTTGGGGTGTCTAGGGGTACTTTTTAGCTTGTACACCCATTTGCATGGCAAAGTCTTCTTGTCCTGACGCAATGCAACCAAATCCCAAGTCATATTCTTGTGCAAGGAGTCAATCTCAAAGTGCATAGCCCTCTCTTAGGAGTAACTGTCACCCCTACGCATAGCCTCATCATAGCTGAGAGGCTCTCATGCATCTGTAACCAATACATAATGCATCAAGGGCTCAAATCTATCAGGTGGACGTCTATCTCTAGTAGACCGTAGGCTCTACTGCCTGTCCAACACCCTGGCCAAGTGTACCACCTACTGCTTTAGGCTGGCCATCTGGTTGTGCAGGCTGTACTGGAGCACGTGGCTCCTCCTAGAATATAACCCTACATATCTCTACCACCTTCTTAGGCTGCCAATGCATCTTATCTCCATGGAAAACTACATCATGGCTATGGATGACTTTTTGTGCCTGCGGATCCCAGAGGCGGTAACCCATCTCACTTGCATCTCCATAGCCAAGGAAAATACATTTAACACTCTTAGGATCCAGCTTAGTACATTTTCCCTTATGCACATGGCAGAATGCCTCACATCCAAAGACATGTAGATGCGCATAAGACAAAGGTTTCCCAGTCCATACCTCCTCTACAACTTGGAAATCCAAACCGCTAGAAGGTGATCTATTAATGGCACGTACAACTATAGTGACTGCCTCAGCCCAAAAGCTCTGTGGTAGGCATGTATGGCTAAGAATACTGCATACACGCTCCTAGATGGTTCTATTCATCCACTCAGCCAAACCATTTTGGGGTGGGGTATAGGGGGCAGTCAACTGATGCTTAATACCCCTCTCATCACATAGCTACTCAAGGGCACATAATACATATTCTCCCCCATTGTCAGTCCTAAGGCATTTCAACCTATGCCCAATCTGGTTCTCAACCAATGCAAGCCATCTCACAGCCAAGACTTTTGACATAAGCTTAATGGGATAAACCTAGACTTTACGCGAAAAATCATCAATGAATGTCACAAAATACTTTGCACCACCCATAGACTGACAGGGCATGGGCCCACAAACATCCGAATGTGCCAATGCTAGGGGCTCACTCATGTGTATCCTATCAGACTTCTTATGCATATTCCTAGTCTGTCTGCCATAAAGGCAATGCTCACATGAATCAAAACTTGCATAGTCAAGGGGCGGTAAGTACTGCAAACTAGAAAGCATTTTCATTCCCTTCAAGAACATATGGCCCGAACGAGCATGCCAAAGAGATACATGTGGGATGGAACGGACTGACAAAACATGGTCAATAGAGGACCCATCAACTATAGAGGATAGAGGCTGCTAGCCTTGGCACCTCTAGCAAGCACAAGTCTACCATGGGTGATCTTCCAGGCAGAATCCCCAAATGAAATATGAAGTCCAACATCATCAAGCTGCCCTACAGACATAAGACTACATGTAAGCGCAGGTATATGGCATACATCCTGTAATAGAAAAGTAATGCCAGTAGAGAACTGCAACCGTACATCCCCAATACCAACAATAGCAAGTGACCTATCGTCACCCAAGTGAATTGAACCAGAGACAGCGCAGTAGGAATGGAACTACTCACGGCATGGTGTAACATGAAATGAAGCACCAGAATCCAAAAGCAAGCACTGTGCATACATAGAGTGAACCTCAGTTACGACATAGCATCACAAGAACTAGTTGCAAGTATGTACTTCCCATCGGAGTCATCAGTCTGCATAACATTTATCTCCTCGATTTTCACACTAGATTTCTCAGATACCATATTGTGATCAGAGGACTTTTCCTGTACTTTGTCTTTCCCCTTCTCATTGCGCTTCTCATTTGCACAACTCACGACACTGTAGGCATATGTGGCCTTCTTGTCGCAATGATGACATGTCACATTAGCATTTTTCCCATGAGACTTGCTATGCGACTTACCACATGCGACTTGGACCTAGACTTCTATGAGTCTCTGCCACGTCCATACCCACGGTCATTCTTTCCATTACCATCTCTGCCTCTAACAGTCAAAGCATGCAATACACGAGAGGCATCCAAGTTCTTACGGTTGATCTCTTCCGAAGAGTACTCTCTACATCATGCAAGTTCAAAAGAGTAACAGGAGCACATAAGGCAATGCAGAATACATCCCATGACCCACTCAGAATCCCAAGCAAAAACAATGGAGTAACCCCATCATTAAAGATAATACCTTGCAAAGTCAAGTTCTTGAGAATAGCATGGAACTGGCTCAAGTGAGCAGACATTGCCATATTCTCCTTCATGCGTAGGTCCATAAGTTGCTTTAACCAATACATCTAACTTGCTAGACTTTTCTTGTCATCAAGGTTTTTGATCTTATCCCAAAGTTGCCAAGCACTCTGTGCTTCCTCAACCACATTGTAATGCACCTGTTTAGTGAGAGACAAGATGAGGGTGGACTTGCATAACTCATCAAGCTCATCCCATTCGTAATCAGTCATAGTTTCAGGCTACTTGCCATGCATCCTTAGTGGCTTTATCTACGATTTCTGCACCAATACCTATCAAAATTGGCTCTTCCAATAGGCATAATTCATACCATCATGCTTAATGATGTTGAAGATAGCACTATCAGTGGAAGAAGAACCCATAATGCAATCCAAAACAGTGCAGACAGTTCAAAACTACTTGCTGTTTTCTACTATAAACAGCCAAAATACCACCAAAAATAAGAAAAAATGACCACGAACCAATAGCTAATGATGCTGCCCACGAAGTACCATCAAAAGTACATAAAATCAGAATGATTTAGCATGAAAATTCCACATCATTCCATTTATAACTACTTGTTGTAATAAATTGTAGCCATGTACAATGAGAGCAAACTGTAGGCAAAATCAATGCACCAAGTCAACCACTAACTGTCAAAGCATAACCAGCATCAAGCGGGCATAAATCAACATATGATAGTCATAGAACAGCGAGCAAACACCCAAGCATGTCAAACGAATTCATCAGTAAGCCGACACACCCCCTATGTAATAGGGCAAAGTGTACACAACACTGGCAAGACCTAACATAAAGAGGTGTATGCTCAAGGAGTGAAAAGCCCAAATCAGCCCAAGTACATGTATGTGGACCACAACATATCAACTATGCAACATCCAAGTGAAGAAGATCCCAATCTTAGAAAACTCAAAGCTCAATAGTATAAACCACCTACTCAATGTCTATCAAGCATCCAAAGATGCTCCCACTAGAAGAAAAGCTTTAAGGATCAAGCCAAGAAGCTCAAGAAAGGCATATGATAGCATCAGTGATGAAAGATCCAAGACCGGACATCAATAAGACATCATGAGCATATAGGCTCTGTAGCCTCCAATTATAACATCCATAGACATCAACTATATCCCAAATACAACTCTGGCAAGAAGAGGAATATCCCAAGTAAGTTTCGGGAATCCAGATGCAAGCCAAGACAAGGCTCTAGTAGCAATCGGCTCCAAACAATGTAACTAGCATGTAGCAGTGGCATAGGCCAAGCATGTTAAGACCGATCAAACATAGGTAACATACATGCCATATGTACATCCAAGACAGAGCATCAAATGCATTCCAAAGCTAATTTCAAGCTCAAATAAAGATTCGAAACCAGATACAAGCTCGATGTCGTACCTTGAAGGTCAATACTTCATTACATATCCTAAAGACATAGGCTCAAACCAATAGGCAATAGGCATAACCAAACATGAAGTAATACGCTTCATCCCACTATTGTACAGCAGTGATTTACTATTCAAATTTGAGTATTTTCAGCAAGCAAATCAGTCCAAAATGATGGCATACCATGTGCCTTGCATCCCTCAAACAATCGGGCATCAATGGGTACCAAACCGGTTAAGTAGAAGTGCCCAAACAAGCATAGCATTAGATGCCAATGTTACTTCTGCATAACATGACTATGGGACTGCTGTAAATAGTCCTGGGAATGTGGAGATCAAACCCAAATCCGATGCCAATGATCAAGGAGGCTTCAACACATGTTAGATAGATCATTGCCAAGTGCATTGCCAAGCCTGAAGAAGCATGACATAATCATCACTGAGGAATAGGTGTGCTGTTGTGTTATACTATCCGGATCAGCCAAAAAATGGTGTAAATTTGTTGATGTATGCTTTTGCTATTGTACATCCATGTGGCCTCAATGGTAATGATTAGAGTCTCTAGGGGGTGCCCAGGGAGGCACACAACAAGCCTCAAAGTGCCCAAATGCAAGAGGGAGCAAGATACAAGCTCCAAGGGTTTTAGCTATGGCTACCCTGATTGACTACAACCTAAGAACTGAATAAAAGCACTGAAAGAATGCTTCAATACCTCTGTAGCAATGCCCTGAGGGTGCCTCAATAGGCCGAGAAGGTGCTGAGGAAGCCGAGGAGTGACGGGAGCTTGAGAAGGTTGGCTATGGCTGCCAAGAAGGAGACCCAATGTTGTAGGTATTTAAATGGAAGCTAAGAATGCCACGAACCAAGCTCGGGAAGTCGGGAAGCCAAAGCTCTAATACAATTGAAAGGTGAGAATGATTGAAGCTTGCTTGGAAGTGAGTTATGTCGGAGAGCAAGAGCAAGAAGAGAGAGAGACACACAAATGGGAACTCCAACAATCACAATGTGTGACCAAGCCTTCCTTTATTCAAACTATCACTAAAAGAATAAAGAATAAAGTGATGGAGGCGGGCACCCGCCACCTGCAATACACGGGCGACTACGCGGAGGTAGCTTTACCCCCAATAGTATGAACATGCCGTGAGGAATTCTATAAGAATTGTGGAGGGTGAACTGCAATAAGTCAACCTAAATGATGAAGGAGAGCCTAAACCAGTCAAAATAAGCATTTATGGAGAAGAAGACTTCAACGAAGACTTTGTGAAGCTACGCAATGAATTTCAAGACACATTTGCATGGGATTATCCTGACATGAAAGGCTTTGATCCTAAAGTATACTAGCACAGAATTAACTTGAGGAAGGATGTCAAACCAATTATACAAAAGAGGTATAGGATGAGCCCAAACTATGCTAAGTAGGTTAAGAAAGAGATTGATAAGCTTTTGAGGGTTGGTTTTATTAGACCTGTCAATGAAGTGACTTGGCTATCTCCCATAGTTATGGTACCTAAAAAGAATGGGAAGATCAAGGTTTATTTATGATTTGTTTCATATCCCCTTCAGTGATTTCCTTCTTGATGATGTAGCAAAACATGAGATGTATAGCTTCTTGGATGGATTTTGAAGTTATAACTACATCAGAATGCATCCAAATGACATGGATAAGATTTCATTATCATTGAATGTGGAGCCTATTTTAGTACCATCATGAACTGTGGTTTGAAGAATGAACCTTCAAAGTTTCAAGGAATTGTTCTTGGTCTGCATTGAAATAAATACATCTTGGTCTGCATGGATTACTACACTAAACAGGTGGAGGCACAGACTCTAAAAGATAATACAATATGCATTGTGGCCAAGTTTATGTGTTCTAATACTATAACCTAATTCGAGTATCCAATAGAGCTTGTTAGTGACATAGATAAGTACTTCTTGAATAAATTCATTGTAGTTTTTCTCTAAGCATATGATCCTACACAAAAAATCAACTTTATACCACCCACAAGACAATGGTCAAGCAAAGAGTTCTAACAAGATTTTACTCAAAATTTTAAGAAAGATTGTGGAAGGTAATAGGAAAGACTAGGATATTAAGCTTGATTATGTGCTATGGTCATTCAAGGTAGCTATAGGTTCTTTTGGGTTGGTATAAAGACTTGAAGTTGCTATTCCAATGGAGTTTGTGGTACCCAATTTAAGAATTGTAGTAGAATACAAGTTGATGGACCCTAAAAAGTCTATGCAACATCAAGTGGAACAATTGTTGAAGCTTGAAGACGATAGATTTCTTGTGGCTAATATTTTAAGTGTAGCTCATTTGTATAGACAAGCCTGCGTGAATAGACATGTAAATAAGAACATTTTTGAAGAGGGAGATTGGGTTGTGGTCTACAACTATCGGTTGGGTAAATTTCTTGGCAATTTGATGTTGAGGCATGCATTCCCATTTAAGATTAAGACTTGGGAGAGTGTACATTTCTCCTACAAGATCTGAAGGGTAACATTTTAAAACATGCTATTAATGGCTTCAAACTAAAAATACTTATACAACCCTATTATTCTTTTGTGAACCATTTTGTCGAAGGTGCACCCCATAGCATTAGCCATGACACACACCCATAGGACATCGACCAGGAAGCTTGCTATCTCCAAGTTGGGCAAGCCTAAGTGTGAGGGCAATGATGTTGTAGAAGTCCTTGGAGAGGAGTAATTGACTCAACCAAAAGAGGAGGAATCAACTCCCAAAATCTCAAATATCATCTAGAGTGCATCACATTTAGTAATACCTTTTTTTAAGTCATAGCTTTCTCTTCATGTGGATAAGCCCACAAGTCAAGCATGGATGTTGCAAGTTGGACTATTTGATTACACCACATTACCATGGGATCAATAGTCAACAAATGTACATACCTCAATGTAGATTGACATTATGAGGCAATGAGATGGGGAAAGGTGGAGTTCATGACTGATTTGATAGCTCATGTATTTTAGTTGCCCTTGAATGAGAACCTTATAGCATGGAAATGCTCAATGGCTCAAATGTAAGCCACATTCGGAGACCCTTATGGACTAAGAAATGTATATGTTTTGAAGCAACTTGATTCAAATAACAAAATTCATTTGAGATGGTTCATGGGGAGAGATTTATACTCTTCATCAAAATCAATTGTATTGGAAAGGGTACATATGGCATAGTGTGATTTGCCAAGAATATTTGAGTGCCAAATTGGGCCAATTTTTTGCTTGATAGGTTAATGATTAAGATTTAGATTGCTAATGCTTGTAAGTTGTTCCAAAAATCAAGAGTAGGATGTTTATTGGCACCCCTTCATGATTATGTATGGGTACTTCACCAAGCTTGCTATAGAGTAGCTCTTGAAGGCCAATTACAAGGATATGCATGCTAATGTTACAACTTGAGTTTCTCAAACCGAAAGGCATGGAGTAATTAGAATTGACCATGCATGATGATGAGGTCTTATTTGCAAAAGATGAGGAAAAAATTTGCTATTTACATGGACTTAATGCAACTTCGATATGATGATGATTATGCAAAACGGGTGGCTAATGGATCATCATTGGATAAGACCACGATTTCTTTGAAGTATTGTAAAGTGGAAGTGCCCAAGTTTAATGAAGATAGTATACATGTTAAGAAGAAGAGGAAGATAGGAAAACTTTACTTGAATGCAAGTGGCATGTAGTCTAGTGGATAATAGTCCCCTCTTGGAGAGATAAAGAGTGATGTCATGCAATCAAAGCCAGAGCATGTGACTCCATCTACTACTTTGCAACCCATAGAGAGCTTGGCACAAGCTATTGATATGGTGGAGAGGTTAGCACATTATTTTCAGCGGGTTCATACAGAGGGGGCCATCAAGATGGCAAGAGTTCAAGAGTTGCAAGGGAAGCTACATGATAGCAAAGATAAGGAAAATGCTCTTGCTATAGAATTGGACATGAAGACTAAGCACTTTCATGCTTTTGAAGTTGCTTATGAGTAGTAAATTAAGGACCTTAAGTAGGTGGTGCCTCGTGATCAGATGTATGTAGGGCTATTTTAAAAAAGGACCAAGGAGCATAAGGTTTAAGTGCACGGTTGATATGCAAACTTTTATGAATACTTACATGGCCTTGAAGGTAGAGCATAAAATGCTATTGTGAAAGCTTTAGCCATTACTACAAGTGGAGTAGTAGATTTTCCAAAATGTGTAAGTGGTTGTTGACATATTGACATAATGGTATTGATGCAATCTCAATTTGATTATATGAGAGATGCTTTAGTTAGGGAAGTGCATATAACATGGGAGCCCATAGCAGGAAGGATGGATGTAGTAATTGCATGACCCTATGAAGTACTTGAGGAGTCATTTATGGTGCATGCTCAAGAGTTTATTTTACAAGAAAAAGATGTGCTTGCCAAGAGAGTTGAAGAGCTTGAGGATTGAGATTGTGGCAAAGATGAGGATGTAGTGAAAGAAGTTATTGTGGCTCTTGGGAAGGAAGTTTTGATGTAGGGGGTAAAGATTGTGGTATGACAAAGCTTTCCATTGATCAATGCATTCAACTAGGAGCTCGAAGATCACCTCTATTTCATGATACAAATATGCAGCATCAAACAATTGATTGTCGTGATTCTTTTTATTTGTTGTTGTATATGCATAGCATTTTAGCTTTGATTACTTCATCTTTTTCATGTACATTGACTTTTAGAGTCTATTATGGAACTATGTCAAAGGGACATGAACATCCTAGAGCCACTCTATTCATGATGCTCAGCATGTCTTGTCATGGGGTGCAAGGCCTCTAACAAGCTATAATAGTGTTATTTAATTTAGTCTATATCAAGTCATGTTAGCTAGTTGCATCTTGTGGTGGTTCAAGTCTTGACTATCCTAGCGGATTGTGGCAGGTCTTGAGACTTGAATTACACACTTTAGGACCTTAGTATTTATACTTATATACGATCTAATATAAAATAGCCCTTTGCCACAGGAGCATTAGAAATGTGGCTATCTAATTGTAACCCATGTGATTCATGCCTTTTGAGTTTCAAGTAATGATATGTTTAGGACATTACCTATTTTGGGCTATTGATGGTGCCACACCTAAAATCGTGTGTCATTTCTTAAAAATCCGTTGAATTTTTTTGTCATTTTTTAATTCAAAAGATTAGCTTGAAATGTAGATGTTCCTATGTATTCAAGTCATGAATGCATTTTGATGTTTTCCTTATTTAAGATGTCTAATAAGTTAGGACATTATAGTATTGGTTGTCTGCAATCATTGATAACCCTACTCAAGCATATCGAAAATGCAAAGACTTCACATGCAACTTAGATAACCCTTGAAAATATCTCTTTAGTAAATACAATGGCATGAAAGATTTAGATCAAAACACTTTGAAGAAATGAAAAATAACTGTAAATGAGTATGTTTTGAAGGTGAGGGACATAGTAGATACTTTGGTAGCTATTGATACAAAGCCTAATGATGATGATGATAGTTTTGTTTACTTTAGGTGGCCTTAATCATGAGAAGTCCTGAACATCTTTTGTTTCGTTTGTGTATACGGAAGCTATTTCCAAATTTTAATGAGTTGGTCTCTCTGATGAATATCAAACAAGTAGAATATAGGTGAATCGTCTGAAAGAAGTGCTAAATTGTCCAAGCATTTTACTCAAGTTCAAGAGGGGGATGTGGGAAATCCTCTTCAAGAGGCCATGGTATGGGTCATGCTAGCAATAAAGCAAAACACGTTAAATCAATAGTTTGGTGACACATAGAGTTCAGGAGGCCGTGGTAATTCCAAAAACGGGGGGAGCTCTATAGGAAGAGGCACGGAGAACAGAACAAAGGTCTAGTAATTTTGGTATTGTCTATCATTATTATTGTGGAAGAACATGTCATATTACAGTCCATAAGCCCATTGTTATGATAAGAAGGATAACATTCATAATGCTATCTTGCAACATGAAAATTATACATCATCTTTAAGATAGAATGATAATAAAAATGAATGTTTGTTTTTCATGTATCATATGATGAATGCTATTATAGGAAAAAGGACATGTGATGATGTATGGTATGTTGATTCAAGTGCATCTAACCACATGATCAACCATATTGAAAGGTTTGGAGAGATGCATGATTTACAAAGTCTAGGTTATGTAGAGATTGCTAATGATTTGTGTCCTCTGGTTTGATACATTGAAAAAGTTCCCTTGTCCTTGCATAATGGTGAGACAAAGTGTTTATCAGCTATATTACATGTGCCATTCATCACAAAGAATTTTATATTGGTTAGATGATAGAGCAAGGGCTATAGGTTTACTGCAAAGGATTGTTTTGTTGAAGATTTTAATAATAAGTATAGGTTGATTGCAAAAGGAAGTAGATTCGGCCACATGTTTACTTTGAATGTTGGAATTCCTCCCATAAATGTTACTATGGATGCTAAAGGCAAAGGTGTGGTTACAGACATTGAAATATGGTACAAACATATTGGACATGCAAACATACAAAATCTAAAATTGATGCCGTCTAAAGATTTGGTTATAGATTTGCTTGCATTTAGAGTTATAGAATTACATAAGTTCTATGAATTATATCAATTATGTTTGGGGGCCTATGCAAATTGCTCAAGAAAGGTCTCGGTATATTTCATGAAGGAAAAGAGTGAAGTGTTTGAGCACTTCAAAATCTTTAAGGATATTATTGAAATATAAGCATACTTGAAATTTAAGTGCTTGAGGTCAAATAGAGAGCAAGAATATCTCTCTAATGAGTTTATTGATTTCTTGAGGTCCTATGAGATACTAGTGTATAAAGAGCACATGGTAATGTAAAGACTCCATTGAGTGATCCAGTGGTCCAGAGGTCTAGCAAGATGAGGTACCCTACTAGAAGATTTGGTTTTGAGGGTAATGCAACTTGTCATTATGCTTATATTGTAAAGGTAGTTAAGGATGTTGGGCCCACTTGTTTTGAGAAGGTTGTTGATCATGCTCATTGGAATGTAGCAATGCATGAGATGACTATATCATAAGCCAATAAGATGTGGAATCTAGTACCATTGCCCAAGGGCAAGAAAGCTATTGGCTATTAGTGGGTCTGTGAAATAAAGCATAATGCAAATGGCTCTATTAGCAGGTATAAGGCTAGGTAGATTACAAAAGGCTATGCACAAACATATAGCAAAGACTATGAAGAGACATTCAATCTAGTTACTAGAATGGCAACTATTAAATGCGTGATTGCATTAGCAGCCAAAGGTTGGAGTTTGTAATAGCAAATAGATGTGAAGAATGCCTTCTTATATCATGATTTGCAAGAAGAGGTATATATGGAGTAGGCAATAGGTTATGAGGATTTAGAGCATCCAATATATGTGTGCAAGTTAAAAAATGTGCTCTGTGGGTTGAAGCAAGCACCTAGAGCATAGTCTAATAAGATTGAAGAGCATATTAACAACATTGGCTTTTGTGTCTCAAATGTAGATCACTCACTTATGTGAGAAAGAGTGATACAATTTTAGTCATGATAGTCATCTATGTGCATAACAATTATTATTGGTAATAGCAAAATGTAAAGTTAAGTGTTGATGTTGGGGATGAGATAGAAGATCCTACCATGTTCAAGAGGATAGTAGGGAGTTTGTTTATATGACTATAACAAGGCTAGACTTGAGCTATGTTGTTGGATTTGTGAGTCAGTTATGTAGGTATCTAGGAAGACTCATTTGGATGCAATCAAATGCACATGGACATTTTTATGAGGCAAATAAAGATGTGCAGGTGTTTGTATATACAAACACAAATTGGGCTAGTAGCATATTTGATAGAAGATCTACTAGTAGATTCATGTTTTCTTTTGGTATGCAACAGTTACTTAGAGTAGAAAAAAGCAACTAATAGTTACTTTATTGAGTACAAACGTTGAGTATAGAGGTGGTCTTATGGTAGCATGTGAGGTGGTATGGTTGCAAAAGTAATTGGATGATGTGGATGTGCAAGGAGAGATGGTCCAATTGTAATTCGCTGGTAACAACACAAGTAGTATATAGTTGGCTAGGAACCTTATGTTCCATGCTAGGACAAAGCACTTTGAGGTGTATTACCATTTTGTGTGAGAGAGAAGATGCTTGCAATTGAGATCAATTTGGTGTATGTCAACATAGAGGATTGCATTACCGTTTTGTGAGAGAGAGAAGGTACTTGCAAGTGAGATCAATTTGGTGTATGTCAACACAAAGGATTGGATAGTTAAAATTTTCATAAAGCTATTGGGTGCATAGAAGCTTCGAAGATTTCGAAGCTTACTTGGAGTTGCAGATATGCAATTGAGCTTGAGGGGGAGTGTTGAAATGGCAAGCTCAACACATGTAGACATTGATGATGGACCGCCTAGTTAGATGGATCCACGTGTCTACAATTAGCACGTTGGTGGTCATTATGATCCTCACATGGCCATTGACTTATCACTTATTGTATTTGGTTAGTTATAACCTACAATTAGCATAGTTATAGTGCCAACCAATTAATATAGTTGATTATGCATTGTTTAACTTAGTAGCCCACTTTCCTTTATGTTTTATCTTATCTATAATTTGTGTACATTGTATTGTGCAAGGAAGAAAGAAGAAAAACCAACAAGAAAATATTTTGACCTCCATCTCTCTTCTTTGTTTTCTTGAGCGAGCTTCTTCTTGCATGTATTGTCTCCATTTGGTGAAATAGCTCAAGCAAGTCCCCACACTGTGTGATTTGTGACATAATTGTACACATGGGATTAGAGTTAGTAGAGATGTTGTTTTTTATTAGATGGCTACTTAGTATGGCAAAAAGAAATGTGTATTTCTTGATATAGAAAAAGAGAATGTTGTTATAACAAAGTGTAGTATGAGTCATGCATACAAAGTGGCACAATGAAAGTTCTCATGGTTCTATAAAAGTAAACCCATGGTCAAGTAGACTGAGCTCAAACAATGGTTCGCCAAATGTTTTAACTATAAGTGATAATGTGGCATGCAATCAACCAAAGAAAATGAAGAGATTGATCAATCCACACCACATTTTGATGCAAGTACATAACATTCAAGTGGTGAAGAAAGCTTGGATGAAGAGCTCAGAATATATAATCTAAAAACAATAGGTGTGAAAAAACAATATGTTATAAAAGATTCATCAAACAATAATGCAGGAGCATGTAGGTCAAGTTGTATCAAGTATCTAGTGGATAGGTTGAGATATGATCGCCTTTTTGCACATCCTCATTCATGCTTAAAGGGATATACGAAAAGAGCCCTCATGTTTGAAGGAGGTAGTATGGTAAAACTAAATGAAATGTAGCTATGGATGCTTTATTTGTAAATGGATTTAGTACCTTTGGGAGAGGGTAACAAGCTAATTGGATGGAAGTGCTAGTAGTCATGTGTACCATGTCTATCACTTGCTTATAGCCTCAATTTGAGTCAGACAAGGACATTTGGACCTCTAGAATGGTTTTTGTCCATCGATTTATGTATCCTAAACACTTTAGGTGGAGATTCACCATTTTTGTCACTTGGGGGTACTGACCTAAGTGCCCATGTTTTTAGGCACGTCCAATTAGTGTGCCAGTTGTGGCATCAGTTTGCCTACTTATAGGCATCCCCCATCACTCCATTGATCCATCATCCATTTTTCATTCAACCAACCCTTCTCATTCTTGTCTCATCCCCCTACCTCCATCTAGCACCCACATTGGCATTCGAAGTTGCATGTTGGTGTTGACTATTATAGCCTTATATCATTCAATCTTTTGTTAGTTTATTCCTTCTTTCTCTTGTGTTTCTTTAGGCATCATTTTTCTTTATTTTCTCTAAGTTTAGTTTCCTTTCCATTGCATACTCTCATATGGTGTCATTTGTCTTGGTGGTTACCAGTGTCGACTAAAGTGAGTATCTATCCACGCATTAGCAAGCTAGAAGTCATTGTTAGAGCTCAAATTTTGCATAATTCTTGTCAATCTTTGCATGATGGCCTATCTACAACCAAAATAGTTTCATTCTCTTGATGGGACACCCCTCCACTATTGCATTTTATGCTGGGTGACACTTCTAGCCTATTGGTGATATCCTCCAAACCAATATGTAGTCTCTTGATGTTGGGTAATCTTTTGTACCTGATGTCTTCAAGGTTTACACCTTCACATTTAATGAGCTTAACTTATTTCTTTTGTAACAAAACATTATAGAATTAGTCCTTTTGGTAGAAGTCATTGCCATCCAACTTCTTAATGTTAGCGCATTTTGTGAAGTAAATGTTTAGATGCAAACCAAGGAGTCAAAACAATATCACTACACCACCAAAAAGGTAAAAAATTTTCAAACTCTTGCTATGGCAATAGTTAACTCAATAGAAACTAAATGCCAAGTAGCCAAATTTTGATACACAAAAAGTGGTCCAAGCACTCATCAATGCACACTATTTTTTTGAGATTTTCAATAAATTTTCATCGAGGAAAATAGCCCCTAGAAGATTGCATAGAAAAATGTATTTAGCGCAGGCTTCCAAAAAACCACTTTTCCTCTTTGCAATATGCGAAATACAGACCAATTCAACCAATCCCTTGAGATAACTCCTTTAGATCTTACATGGTGTAAAAACAATTCTCTATATATATCTTAGAAATACCAGTTTCAATCTTTTGTTGCATGAAAAACTTATTATCCAAGTGGTTCAGTATGTACCAACTCAGATGCACCTATTTTGAAAAGAACTTCCAATTCAAATTTAGCTCCATATGCATAAAGGAGACCATAATTCAAATGTACCTTCTGCATATCGTAGGGCTCTCCTTAAATGTTCAAATGTGGCTTTTGTGGCACTTGCATAAACTAACTTAATAGTCCGACATCATGACACATATCTCATCTCATGAGAGTAGCATGAATCAAGCTCCCAACAATTTTTATACACATTGTTGACTCCTCTAATACATCTTCCACATTAGGTCTCAACTTTGCATTTTGCTGAATTGACATGGCTATTGGCTTATACTTTGTCATCCCATACTTTGCCAATATGTCTAGCACGTATTCTCTTTACAAAAACAACCATATCACATGTGATGCTATGATGCCTTCAATGCCCAAAAAGCACCTCTACTCACTCGAGTGTTTCATGTCAAAATCCACCTTAAGCATCTTCTTCACTCTTGTAACCTATTCGATCTCACTTCTTATGACAATAAGGTCATCTACATAGATCACAATGCCAATGATTTTTGTTGACTTCAAACCCAACACTTTTCAAGATCTCCTTGATTCTATTTGTCCGTGTGTAGGAGGTCCTTGGAGCATAAGTGTGGGCACTAGACAAAGGCATGGGGATGAAATAAGAATGAGGAGGGCTAGTTGAATGAATAGTGGTGGGGGATGAGACAAGAATGGGGAGGGCTAGCTAAATGAAGAGTTGATGATGGATAAATGGAGTGAGGGGGCTACCTATAAACAGGAAAACTAATGCCAAAATTAGCACACTAATTGGGTATGTCCAAAAATATGGGTACCTAGGTCAAACTGCCCAAGTGACAAAAATGGTAATCGTACCAAAAATAAAATGCACTAGTATACCTACATCTGAAGTGTAGGACACATAAAATGATAGACAAATACAATGCTAGAGCTGCAAATGTCCTCATCCAACTCAGATTGATACTCACATGCAAGAGACATTACACATATGACTATTAATGCCCCCTCTTAGATCTAGATGTGGTAAAAGGAAAAGAAGATGGAATGATTCATAGGGTGCCTGAGAATGCATTTGTTAATGAAGTTTGTTGATTATGAATTCTAGCCAAGGATTAAGACCCCCTCTTTAGATGAAAATCTGATCCAACAAACGGCCACCATAGGCTAATGCAAGTGGAGAGGCCTCAAACAAGTCACTCCAAAATAGTCTAGTTGAGAGTGGGTGAGCCATGCTTTTCACCAGACTAAAAGACAATAGCAAGGAGCTATCAAAGGCTTGCAATTTACCAGTAACAACGATAGGGACCATGGGCCTAGAGATGGGTATGCAAACAATAAGGGATGGTGGTTCAATGACAAATGAAGGAGGCCACTGTATGAAAGAAAGGCCAAAAGAATAATGTAATCTCTAAATAATCTCCTCAAGATCCTAGGAGTCCCCCTCTAAAACAGAAAGGGTCGGGGAATCCATAGCACATCACCAATATCATCCCCCTCTCTAAAAGGGATGGAAGGTATGAGAGAACCACTGGAGAAGATGATGGGGATGGGGTAGAACTTATGGGATGGGTGATGTGTGACCAAGAACGAGTGTGGATGATGAAGCAAATATAGCCCCCTCTCCTACCAACCTATCATAAGAATGGCTCTTGAAGAAGAATCCTCAATAAATATGGCTTGCTTAGTGAAGATAACACCTAGTCGTAGGCCATGAACTAAGAGGAGATAGAAGCCAATGTCCAAAATATGTAGGACTTCTAAGATCGAGCTTGAAGATGAATGGTCAAAAAATAGAGGCAATGTGACAACACCACAAAAAAGTAACAATACAATGTCACCAAGAACGATTGTCTCCTCATGACAACATGAATACTAGATCCAATATCCTCAATGAGTCATATGACTCAATGCATCGTTGTCAATGAGGCAAGGTCTCTCGGAAGACAAGAGAGCCAAAGAAGGCTCCTTCAATTGATAGATGTGAAGGAACACTAACTTTGTGATGATAGGGAGTGTATGAGTAGAGGTAGAGGAAGACTCCAATGTAGCTCCACGGTTCACTCCTAGACAAGGGTAAGGGTACTGCTTCCACTTCTCCTTAGGTGCAGGGTCTTCCCACAATGTGGACACTTGGGATACTCCTTTGCACTTCTCCTTTGAATTTGTATGAGAGTTTACCTTTCTTGTACTTGGCTTGTCCATTTCCCAACGATCATAATGCAAAGGCATGGCTCTATGCTCTAGCCTTGTAAGAAATTGTCTCCTTCTAATGCACATCTTACTCAAGGACCATTTGGACTAACTCCTTGCAAGAGATAGTTTTTGTCATATGAAAGGTGAGAAGACTGGTGTAGTGTACGTCATACTTTAGTGATGGAAGATGTGACAAAAGCATAATAACAAGGACTTCCAAAGCCATGATATTATTGAGGGATGCAAGATAATTTTGAACCCCCTCCGTCTTGTTGATGTGGTCCTTCATTATAGGGAAATCTACAACATGGTATTGAAGTAAAGGTCGATGACCAAAGTCTAGGTGAGCATTGCTTGTATATGTACACAATGTACTCTCACCCTCTTGCTCTCTCAAGCTTGTGATTCCATATATCATCATTTTCTCTCAATTAGTATTAAAGTATCATCCTTGGAAGCTTTGGGATGGAGTGAGGAGTGTGAAGAGGCAAAGCTTGACAATGCTTGTTATCAAATCTAAGAGAGGTAAAAAGCTTATTGTTGAGCTCTCTGATTTAAGTAAAACATGTGGTTTGATTGAGGGAGCTATTGAGGCTTAGTTTGGGGGATACAATAGCCCAAGTTCAAAGTGTTTATATAACCATTGAAGATTGTTATCAAGCTCAATCAATTGGTTTTTTGGATTGCCCAAGAATAGATTTGTTGGATGTATTGATATAAGCAAGTATTGGGGTTTCTTTAGCATAGGGGCAACTTGTTTTTGAGAAGCACTGGGCTAGCTTATTTGAAAAAGCATAGAGCTATCTTAATAGAAAAGCTTAGGTCTTGCTTAAGTTTATTATAGACAAAGAGAAGAAGAGATTGGATTTTGTGTGTCTTGTACCTTAAGGTAAAGGGCTTGGAGCTTTAAAATCAATTGAATAGGACCTAAGGATGTTCTCACTCGATTGAAACTTGGACATCAAAATGCCACAAACCTAAATCATCAAAATCGGTGCCTCAAAATAGGTCAGCTTAGGCTTTGTTGAGCCTTATTAAAGCCTTAAACCTTGATCAAGAGATCCTCTTTCATAGTGGTTGAACCTTGAACTAGTTTAGAGAAGCCATGTTCACATTATATGGGCTAGACTTGGTTATATTAAAGTTGGACACGCATTGAAAACCTACAAACTGATTATAATAGCATATGTTTGCAACAACATCCTATATATCAATGTGTGATGTTAAATATATTGAAATGAAAGTCCATTGTGATTATAGTCGATCATCTCTCTCTCTCTCTCTCTCTCTCTCTCTCTCTCTCTCTCTCTCTCTCTCTCTCTCTCTCTCTCTCTCTCTCTCTCTCTCTCTCTCTCTCTCTCTCTCTCACAGTAATGCATGCATAATTCTATCAAATATGTACATGGGAAGGATTGAGGAGGGGTAATGGCATGGAAGACTATGTGATGGTGGTAAGGTAAAGGAGTGATTAAGTCAAATCAAAGGAAGCAAACTTGTAGGCCAACTAACCATGGTTCTAAAACAAATGTTGGGAGAGATGTGAGTGTTGATGTGAACATGTGAGATGTGAATAGTAAGATTAGAGTTTTTGAATTGTAAATAAATGGGTAGGTTTGATGGTTTTGTTACTGCTCCTATCTCAACCATAGTATGCCACCTTTTCCTTTTCTTGATACCATACATATTAGCAATATTATTTAAATTTCCATTAGGCCTTGGCCAAGCCATAGGGTAGCCATGATGATCACCAATGCCTATGACATGCATGCAATTATCAATTAGCCAATTGATAAGGACAAAGCCAAATGAGAGACTATTCAACTATCTATCCATCCATGCTATAGGCTTTGTTTATGATCCCACAATGCTGTTATAGTTTGGTAATTAGAGGGGTAGACTAGGACTTTGCAAACATTACATGATGGTAAAATATGTAATTTATAATTGAAAACATGTGTAAAGCATAAGTGGATGCAATTGAATATATCCTTACTTAAATATGCCTAATCATATAAGAAAGTTTAAAGGGGCCAAGAGGGAGCACAAAATACATATGTATGTTCACTTGAGATGATAACAAGTCCTTCGGTTATGGTTTGTTTGCGATATCTATGCAAAGATGTTGGTAAAAGGAGGCATGTCATATACTAAGATAGACCATTTGACACAATACTAAATTCTTCTTATTTGTATCAAATACTCATGCCTATTTTTTCATTCTAGCATTTTAGTTTTGACATTTTGATTTAAATGATTTGAGCTCAATTATGTTGCCTTATTTGCACTTCATTCACAATGATACATCATCAATCCTTGCAATGTGTGATATTTAACATTAAAACATAAAAATTTTTAAAACAATGATCGGCCATTGTAAAAGTATAATTTATTTCCTCTTGGGATTGGTGGATTTTGCATGCGTAGCATGACATTTGCTGCACATTAGGTGCGAGTTATGCCTTTTCTTATAAGCAAAAAATAAGATTGCTATTTTCCTTTACTTATAAAATGTGAAGTGAGTGAAGTGCAACCTTGAGAGCTTTGTAAGACTAGGGGGTCATTTTTAGTAATCATTAGAATTGGAGGGATATTTTTTGGGAATTTCAACAATCTATGGGGCATTTTAGCAAATGCTTTCCCAAAAGAAAAAATCAAGAGTAATAAACCAAGTAGAGTTGCTCATAGTTTGTTAGACGAGCCTTCTCAATGGCCATCCTTTCATCTTACTACTATATTATTTTCATTGTAGGTTTGGAAAACTCCGAACCTCCAAAGGGCTTTTCGAACCTACCCCTTTTTCCAAACCTCCCTTTTTAAATTAAAACCCCCTCCCCTCCCCTCTCTCTCACGTATAATCTCTCCTTTTCTCTTCCCCCTCACCTTTTTAATTGAAAGCCCCTCCCCCCCTCCCCCCCCCCACCCGCCCTGCTGTCTCTCTCTCATTGTAGGGCCTAGGCTCTCTCTCTCTCTCTCTCTCTCTCTCTCTCTCTCTCATTAAAACCCCCTCCCCTCTCTCTCTCTCACTTATAATCTCTCTCTCTTTCTTTCCCCCTTCCCTCTCTCACACTTATAATCTCTCTATTTCTTTTTCCCCTCCCCTTTTTAATTAAATTCCCCCCCCTCCCCCCCTCTCTCACTCTCATGTGTAGGGCCTAAGTTCTCTCTCTCTCTCTCTCTCTCTCTCTCTCTCTCTCCTTTAATTAATCAAACTTCTTTTTAAATCAAACGTTTTTTCTCTCTCTCTCTCTCTCAATTAGATTAAACATTTTAATTTAAAATGTTTAATTAAATATTTATAAAAGGTTTTTTAAATTTAAAGTTTTTTGAACATAGTTTTTCACACACTTTGAGAGGGAGATAAAAGAGTGTATATTCTCTGCCCCCTCCGCATAGGAACCACCCCCCCTTTTCATCAAAATTAATTGAAATTTTTTTACGCCCCCTGTCGACGCCTCTAGTTGGCGAAGGGAGGGGGAGTTGTAGTAGTACTCGACGAAGGTGAAGAGCAAGATAATGATGATAGAGCTACAAATGGAAATGACGAGCTTGATCTCGTAGATGACATGGTCAACAATTGGGGGGAGAGCACACATGTGCTACCTCTTTTCCCCCTATAGACTGCATGGCGGTACCCAATTTGGCCGCCTAGGTGGAGGGGAGGGCCTCCATCACGCCCCCCAATAATACCCCACCACTCTCCCTATAAAATTCCCCCCTCCCCCATGGCTAAGAGGAGGGAGGCCTAAACGGCACGATGAAGGAGACATAGAGGGAGGGAGAGAGAGAGGGAGAGAACCTCCTAAGAAGATTCTTCTTCTCTTCCCCTCCTTAGAGGATGTTCACATGGATTCTTTCTTTCCCCTTTTCCCGTGAACCTATACCCTATCCCATAAGCTTATTCCCATCATAAGGAGAAAGGAGAAGGCCTAAATGGCTTGGACGCTGAGAGAGAGAGAGAGAGAGAGAGAGAGAGAGAGAGAGAGAGAGAGAGAGAGAGAGAGAGAGAGAGAGAGAGAGAGAGAGAGAGAGAGAGAGAGAGAGAGAGAGAGAGAGAGAGAGAGAGAGGAGTTTGATTATCAAAGCATTTAAAGTCAAAGCATGGGGAGAAGGACACGCTGGAACCCAAGAGAAGCACTTCGGACCCAAAGCATCCAATTGCAAGTGTAACATTTGTTCCACCCACATCGCAAGCCTTCCAAGTGCTATCTAACTCATCAAGTAGGTTATCACATTAATAAGCTGGTTGGACCATGATTACCACTAAAGTTAGGTTGGGACTGGGCTTCAAAGTTGGCAATATTATTCGTGGAGCCAATTGATAAACCTATAACCTATGCATTAATCCCTAAGGTAATTACACTCCTTGGGAGAAAAAGGCTAAGGAATATATCATTCCTTGTAAAGCATTCAAATGAAATTGTTTTGGTTTATGTAAAAAAAAAATTGAGAATACTTTGTTGCTAGTCAAAAGTAGATTGTTTGCCTTATCTCTTGATTGAAATGGGAGAACTCCTTAAGGGGGAGAGTTTGCTTATTCTGAGGCTTATCAGATATACAAGGGTTTACTCAGGGCTAAAACTAAGATGCCTTGAGATCCGTTTGATAACTACTACTATGTTTATCAATCCTATTCGGGGTTGGGCTAGATACAAACAACATCTCTAGGCCTCAAAGGCAAGTGGAGAGCTCAAGGGATAGGAAACCCTAAGTCAAAGAGAAGACAGATACTTTTTACTTGTTTGGGAAGAAGGTTGGGTTATTAATCAATGTAAGTGACCTATAGAACTTACATCGTGTACAGTGTTTGAACCCTTAACATATACCTTAGCCGAGTGTTAAGTAAAATTTTGCATAGTATTGCTCTTAGATCCCAAGGGGGAGAGCGAATATGCGGATGGAAATGTTATTGCATCTACTCTTGCAATGTTGAAGAGAATACCATTGTTTTTGTTGGTTGATCGAACCTTTTACATTCAACTAATTGTTGGTTTGTCATTTGGATGATTATTCCAAGTGCTTGTGATTTATGGTAAATTCTTGCCAGGGGTTTGTGATGACAAGTTGCCATGGCAATAAATGAATGTTTTCTTGGAAGATGATATTAGACTAATTGCCTTGATTGTGCTTGATTCTTAATTGGATTAATTAAGGAAATGTTCTTTGCATGGATGGATCATCTCCAAGATCTCACCGCGGATTAACTCGAGAAGGGCACTACTCAATTCACGGGTTGAAAGTCAAGTGGTGAAAAGGCCAACCACAGAAATGGTGTTTCACTCTTAGGCCGCTTGTGGGTCAGGTGGATCTATGGGCACCCCTTGCTCATCCGGAACGGAGTTGAAGACTATCGTGGCCCCAATGTTTGTGGCATTGGAAGATTCTATTCTAAATAAAGGATGGAATTCATGGTGCCATGTGATTTGGACCGGGTACTTTTGCAGAGTAGAAGGGATATATAATTTCTTCTGTATGGGTAGGAGACAGGCAGGAGAGAAAGATTAACATGAATATAAGTTAAGGAATTTGTTTGAACTTGTTTGTCAAAGGATTGCTTGCTTTGTATTCGTGTTTGTGCCGTAAATTACGCGAACAAACCCTATTCCCTAAAAGGCTTAATTAAGGAAGCTGATTTTAAATGTCACTTATAAATGTGATATAACCTAATTAAACAACTAAAGAATGCCTATACTGAGCGAAGCGGGTGGGCAGAATTCTTGACGGGTCTATCCTACGGCAGGGTGGTCCTAGAGAACTGGGAGGCTTCTCACAAGGTTTTACTAACGACGAATCCTTAGGAATTGTTAGGTTAGAACTCCGATTCATGCCGTTTTAGGGGACCGGAATGGGACTATATCCTACAGGCAGAGAGGTTGAGTGGCGCATCCCCCTCATTTCCCATTCTTTTTGAACCAATTGCGGCATAGATCTGCTTCGGCTTGGGTATCTCTGCGTAAAGTAGGATGTCCAGGACTCGATACTAGAATGTTGTCAGGAGACCTTGATCTTTAGGAATTCGGATTTCAGGTTGGTCCTAGTGGGTATAACCGTGAACATTCCGTTACGAAGCGGCGGACTCAAGAAATCCTAGGTAACAAACCTTATAACATTCCATGGGAGTGCCGGGCGGCATCGCCTAGATTCATGGACGGCTAAAAACGTGCATGGACAATTGAAAGGCGGGCACGTTACACACAGAGAGAGAGAGAGAGAGAGAGAGAGAGAGAGAGAGAGAGAGAGAGAGAGAGAGAGAGAGAGAGAGAGAGAGAGAGAGAGAGAGAGAGAGAGAGAGAGAGAAGGAGGAGGAGGAGGAGGAGGAGGAGGAGGAGGAGGGGGATAAAAAGAAAAAGAAGAAGAAGAAACAAAAAAAAAAACAGAGGGGGGAAAGAGGAAATAGAATAGTCTTTTTTAAATTAAACATTTTTCTTCCCCCCCTTTCCCCCGTCTCTCTCTCTCTCTCACAATTAGATTAAACTTTTTAATTTAAACTTTCATTTTAAATAAATATTTTTAAAAAAATTAAAATTAAAATTTTTGGACATAGTTTTTTATACACTTTGAGAGGGAGATAGAAGAAGAAGAAGAAGGAGGAGGAGAATGATTAAAATAAAAAGAAGAAGAAAGAGAAAAAGACGAAGAGAGGTGGGAAAGAGAAAATATAATAGTCTTTTTAAAATTAAACCTTTTTTGAGAGAGAGAGAGAGAGAGAGAGAGAGAGAGAGAGAGAGAGAGAGAGAGAGAGAGAGAGAGAGAGAGAGAGAGGGGGGAAAGAGGAAATGGAAGTCTTTTTTAAATTAAACATTTTTCTTCCCTCCTTCCCCCCTCTCTCTCTCTTTCTCACACACACAGCTAGATTAAACTTTTTAATTTAAACTTTTATTTTAATTAAATAATTTTAAAACCTTTTCTAATTGAAAGTTTTTTGGACATAGTTTTTCATACACTTTGAGAGGGAGATAGAAGAAGAAGAAGGAGGAGGAGGAGGATGAGGAGAAGGAGGAGGAGAATGATTAAAAGAAGAAGAAGAAGAAAGAGAAAAGGACAAAGAGAGGGGAGAAAGAGAAAATTAAATTATCTTTTAAGTTAAACATTTTTTAATATGGTTTTTGACTTAGAGAGAGAGATAGAGAGGAAATATATAATTTGAAAGAGAGAAAAAATAGGGGGAGAGAAAGGGAAAGAGAAAAATAGAGAGAAAAAAACTTGAAAGAAAAAGAGAGAGGAAAAGAAAAATAAGGAGAGAAAGAGAGAGAGAGAGCCAAAAAGAAAGAAAAGGAGAGAGAGGGGGAACAGAGAGAGAAAATTATAGAGAGGGGAAATGTAAAATTTAAGAGAGAGAGACGAAAAGAGAAAAAGAAAGGACGGGGAAAGAAAAGGGGGGAGAGAGATAGAGAGAAGAAAGAGAGAGAATTTGAACACAGAGAGAGAATTATAGAGAGATGAAAGATAAAATTTAAAAGAAAGAGAAAATAAAAAAATTAAATAGAGAATGAAGATAGAGAAGAAAAAAGAGGATAGAGAAGGAAAAGAGAGGAGAGAGGGGGGAGAGAAGAAAAGCAGAGAGAGAGCGAGAGAGAGAGAGAGAGAGAGAGAGAGAGAGAGAGAGAGAGAGAGAGAGAGAGAAAGAGGAAGAAAGATGGGGAAAAAGAGGAAAGAGAAATGCATTTTTTAAATTTAAATATTTTTTGAGAGGGGGAAAGAAGAGAGGGGAGAAGAGAGAGAGAGAAAAGATAAAATTTAAAAGAGAGAGAGAATAAAAAATAAAATTAGGAGAAAGCGGAGGAGAAAAAAAGGGATCGGAGAGAGAGAGAATAAAAGGAGAGGAGAAGACGAGACAGAATATGAACATAAAGAGAGAATTATATGTAGGGAAAATATAAAATTTACATACCTTAAGAGAGTGAGGTGGGAAAAGAAAGTGAAAGTAGGAGAGAGAGAACATGGAGAGAATTATAGAGAGAAAAAAAATAGAGGAGAGGGAGAGAGGGAACATGGAGAGAGAATTATAGAGAGAGGAAAAATAAAATTTAAAAGTAAAAAGAAGAGAGAGAGAGAATAATAAGAAAAAGAAGAGAAAATATAAATAAAGAGAGAGAATAATAGAGAGGAAATTTACAATTTAAAAGAGAAAGAAAGAGAAGAAAAAATAAAAAAAGAAAATAAAGAGAGAGAGAAGAATAAATATAAGAGGAGAAAAAAGAAAAAGAGAGAAGAGTGGGGGGAAAATAAAAGAGGGAGATAGAAAGAGAGAGAGAAGAAAATCGAGGAAAGGAAAAAAAAAAAAGAGAGAAAACTAAGAGAGGAGAAAAAATAAACTAAAATAAAAAGCAGAGAAAAAGAAAATTAGAGATAGTGGGAGAGCTAAGCCTAGCTTTCTGCGCGAGATTCCCTGCGATAGTAAGTGGGGCCTGGGCTTGCTTCAAAGGTCGCCTGAAGGTGACAATGGCTGGGAACGCCAATATAACGTCGTTTTTGCGAGATTGACAGCGAAAAACCTTCAGTTAAGAGGGGGTGCGTTCTCCCCGCACCCACCCCCAACACATTCACACACAATTGGGTGAAGGAGAAGTTGGGTCTGAACCTATCCGTACAGAGTGAATTGTGTGGTGCAGGGACCTACTATGGCTTCCCCATCCTCACATCAAGATCCTGCTCTCGAAGATAGGAACGTTAGGGCAGACACTGCATTATTCAAGTTGGTGAAAGTGGTAGGGTCAACGATCTGTGATGCTCATGATGTGGGTGTGGTCATTGGCGCTTTGAGCGCGTTGACATCCCTTCTATTCTCTCATGATGTGACGACAAGAGAAGGTAATTCTAAGATTTATTTCCTGTCTAGTGAATCAACTAACATATTTAGAGGCTGTTTTGCATGTGAAAGCATTATCAACTAGCCCTTGGTTCTTTGTATTACTCATCTCTATACACTGTGACCTCTTGAGTATTTATTGAATTAGAATGAAATTGAATCGGATTACACATTTTGTAGCAATGGCTATGGATGCCGAGCACTTGTATTTGTGTAAGCTCTTACTGCTTTTGGTCATAGCAACATCTGCCATCTAAGGAAGCACAAATTATGAAGCTGAGTCTGTTACTCTTAATAGAGTTTTGCACAAAGGCCAAGCTGAGTCTGTTACTCTTAATAGAGTTTTGCACAAAGCCAAGCACCTTAGAGCTTGAGATGGTTTTGGCAACCATCTTTGAGAAGTGGGAAGAGTAACAACATCCCAGGGGTGGAGTGTCTAAAAACATTGAAGAAGTACACTTGAGCTCAATATGAGAAAGTTTGGCCAAAGAGGAGTATGATAAGATCCAACTAGACAACAAATGAGTTGAACTGAATTAAGTTGTCTTTGTGAGGCTTTGCATAACCCATAAAATCAATGGATGTATGGTATCGTAATGTTGCTTGCCAATCTTCTACCAAGCTTGAAAATGAGTAGGGAGTTTTAATGGTTGTATTATAGGAGCTTAAGGATAGTAACTATTTGAATTTCTTGTAAGTCTCCAATATGTCGGATATTTGGGTACTTTCTAAGTTCAATATCTAACCCATGAGAGCTTAATTGTGATTATGTGAGATCACTTGCTTTTTTTCCCTTCCAATCATGGGGTGCAAGAAGTCTTGTTTTATAGACCAATATGAGGTTCACTTTATGTCAACATTCATAGTGTATTGACATCTTTTCTTGTACATTCTCACATACTAGCTTCCTCATTCCAATCATTGTTTCTAGGGCGTCCTCACATCCATCCCATTTGGGGTATACTCAACAAACTTTCTAAACCGCCCACTATAGGCATGTATGGATGTTTTTGGCATGGCTTTATGAGGTAGATGTGTGCCATTGAATCTTTTGTACTAGGTTTGCACTCAACAATATGCTCTTTTCTTCTTGACCGTGGGTGCCCCTAGAGAGGAGCCAGGGGAAGGCTGTGGCAAGACTAGAGGGCGACATGGGGCTTTGCTACAGTGGAGCTAGAGAAAGGCTATGGCAACCAACCCCTTTTTGAATAAGAATGTGGGGAGGACTTTTTATGGACTTGATCATGCAGCCTCACGTAATGCAAGAACTACCATACGAATTCATAGAAGGTCGGCAATCGGAGCAATGAAATGATGTGTTGGATCAAATGGAAGTATTTTTCAAGCAACTTGTTTAACAAGAATGTAACTTGGTCGTCATTTGACTTCAAATGAGCTAGTAGTGGCAAACTCAGTGAGTAACCGCCTCTATTCGGTTAGTTTGACTTTCAAGTCATCCCCTTAATAGAAAACTCTTGAAAATTGAGTTTGATGCGTCTGGTTCAATCTCTTGCTACATAGTAGTCAAGGAGATGACTCCAATTCTTAAATGTGGGGGGAAAGTGTTGTAATTGAGGCTTCAACTTAGGAAGCAATCTCTGCATTAACTCAATATTGGCTGTGGCATTTTGAGCTCTCCATTGACGGATGTGATTAGAGCAAGTTAGTCCAAGGTCCAACATAAGCTCTAGACCAACAACTAGGTCCCAAAGACTGTGAGATTGAAGTACTTGTTGCATAAAGTAGACCAAGTGGTGAAATTTGACTCATTAAAATGAGTCTTATCCGTGAACACATTCTTGGTTATAGCAATAGGGTGGTAGTGCTAAATGAGAAATAGGGCGAGTAGGGTTGGGGAGTGGAGTACACTTGGGGATTAAGCTCGGAGTGCCCACCATCCAAGTGGAATGTATGTACAGTGGATCCAAAAGTTGGAATGGGTTGACTAGGCATGGGTATGGTAGCCACATGTGTAGTCCAAGGAGAACGGATGGGAATGTGAGAGGCAGAGGATGGAAATCCTTGTGTGGAAGTAACCCATGGAGTGAGGAACGGTGCACCATAAGCAAAGGATGGAGATCCTTGCATTTGAGAGGCCAAAGGATTTGGGGGGGGGGGGGTGTGAATGTTTAGGGGTAGTGAGGGGGATGCCCATCACAACTGTCCCAAGATGGATAGATGCGCTTACTTGCGAGTGGGTGTAAGGCATAGTGTTAAAAGGTGGAATTCCTATTAACAATGTACTAGGGTGCAGAATGGCATTTACTAGTGGATAGCTAGCATTTGGTGATGAGAAAGAAAAGGTGCTAGGACTAAAACAAAAGATCCAAATCCTAGTGTGCTAGATGCAGATGTGGAGTGCAATCCTAAGTTATTGAAAGCCGAAGAAAGAAAATCTATGTTTTGTCTAGAAGATGGAGGGATGGAAGGAGTTTAAGAAAAGTGACTATCAATACCATGCTCAAATGAAACAGAACTGCTAGATATTCTTGTAGAAGTACGGCTACTTCAAGAGCCACCTTGATTTACTTTTACATACTCAAAGTTGTCATTATCTGACAAACCTGAAATTGGGCCTAGCAGTGATGAAGAAGGTAGATTGCTAGTCGTCCCAAATGCCGTATGTTCTCCCCGATCGGAGAGGTGGCCAGGAACTGATTTGGATGGATTAGGGGCAAGATTTTCAGGAGTTGGAGAGTGGTAGCTATGACCATACTTGATATGAAAGTATTCTTGGAACTCCTCATTTATCATGAAACTTGTATTTGGCCAAGAAGAAGAAGGTGAAGGTAAAGTGTCATCTTCCCCATTGAGTCCATAATGCACCTTAGGGCCTCCAATGATCGAGAAGCTTGATACGACGTAGTAGGGTCCCAAGAAGGAGTTTAAGACATTGTGAATGAGTTATGTGTTGTTCGTGCATCTTGCACAAAACCAAGCTCTCTACACATCATGCTCTTTAGAAGAGCATTGGCTTTGATATCATGTGAAGATAAGCTAGGGTTTACACTGACAAAAAATAGAATGTATGAACACAAATAAAACACAATAACTCAAACAATAACGCAGAAACCCTGAACGCAAAACGCAAAACTAAAAAACGCAGCCAAGCCTGAGTAGTGGAAGATAGATGCAGTTTTGGCATCTATATCCTGTCATTGCTTTTGTCTTGCATGTCCATAACAAGTGAGTTTGCATGCTCATTGCATTTATCTGCATTGATGCACACATACAATATGCTCATATCACTAATGTGCAACACAAACTAGCCACTAGAAAAATAAAAAAAGCAGAAGACATCACTTTGCAAATGTTGGTCTAATTACCACGTTTTGGATTGCAGGATATTTTTCCCAGCTTAATCAGGTGAGTTTTCAGTTCACATTGAAGAAAATGTTTTATTTTGTGATCATAGTTTTGAAAGATGCAATGGTCCATATAGTGTTCGGTTGATCTTAACAGTTAGATTGGAAAGAAAACATCTGTGGATGGAAATGTGTTAATGTCTTTAGTGCACAGAAAATCTTCTTGAGTGCAAGCTTCAAAATGACTCACACCACTGTTCAAAAACTCTTTGAATGCATTTTATTGATTCAATGGTGCACAAGGACATTGAAATCACACATTGAAAATACAAGCTGCTTGAACTGTGCTTTCATTGGTAGGTTCAGTGTTCCAGATCCAATTCAATGGGTTCCCAGATGGTAAATTGTTGGCTAAGGCTTCTACTTTTGAGTAATTTTTGATAGCATGTATGTGTCACCATACTGGCTTCAGATTGATTATTGATTTGAGTGATCAAGAAATGTGAGAGTATTTCTGACTTCTTTGTGACCTCCTTAACCACTGCCTAAATTGGTTATTTGTCTTCAATGCCAGCGTGTTTTGGACTGCCAGAATGAAGCACTTGCACTTACCTCCAATGAAAATTCAATGGAAGTTTTTAGACAGCTTTTTTATGGAGGCTCTTCATTCTCAACTTTGTCAAAGATTTTATTTTCTGGTAAATGTATTAAGACAACGCTTCATAATGATGTCAATGAAGCTTGCCATTTTAAGATATTAGGTTAGATTTATGCAATATGTGTTCAATTTCTAGATTGTGCTGCATCTTGCTTAAATATACTATTTCGTTCAGATGACATTGTTTCAAACATGCAGAGACAAAAGTGCTCCTACTTATTGAGCAAAATATTATAGCCCAAACATTTTGTTAGGCAGGAAAGCTAAAATTCAGGCGTATATGTCTTATTGCTAATCAATTGATGACCTAGGTTGCAACTTGTGTAAGAGTAAGATGACAGGGGCAATTAGTGATTGCAGGCTCCTGTGACTTATATTGGTTGACTACAGCTAGGAATGGGCTTGATTTAAGGGTATTGTGTCTCTTTATAGCCCTCTTGCTGTTGCCTTTGAGTGAGGTGTTTTCTGTTAGCTTTGAAGCTTTTCCGCTCTTCTTTTTAAAACTACTTTGACAAAAGTGGGACTCAAATGATGCTAGACTTTAATAGCGAGCACAAATGCGGGGTCCTAGAGCTGAGGGCTAAGGCATTTCCATGTAGAGTCTAGACCATTTGTTGGTGGATTGGGATTCTTAAACAAAATTCTGCTTGTGTAATTTGGGCCTCCTAAGCTGAAAAGGGTGCATTACTCATTAAACCTTCATTATCTCATTAAACAGCCCCAAAATTCAAATGCACTCTGCATATTTCAGTGTCCCATAAGCAACCTCTCCACTTTTTGGTTGGTCCCTTATCTATAAATAGAGTGTGTGCTAGGTCACTTGTATCCTAGTCTATCCCCAGTCCATCATCACATGGCTGCCAGCTCCTCTTCCTGCTGCTGCTCATTCCAACCCACCTCCAATTGCTGGCATGGATATCCTTCAGCTGCCCTTCCATCCGCAGTGGAGTGCATTTGTCTAAAGTAAGTTGTTGCTAGGCCCTCAAGCCCCTGTTGCTATCAACATCAGCCTATGTTTTTGCTGTTCAGTTGACATGACTGCTGTTCATTGTCAACAGCAGGGTCAGTTTTCTGTTTTTTCTGTTTTCAGCACTTTTGTTCATCATCCTTTGCTACGATTGGTGGTTATTGCACTTGGGATGCATCTCTAGTGGATGACACACATTGATACCTCCCTTAGCTTGCTCCCATGAGAGCCACTGGCTATTGGATAGCTCTCCCCTTGAGCATTTTATACATTTTTATTCATTATTCAACTACATTCATTTTGCATTTTGCGTTGTTACGTTAGTGTTAAAGTTCATTGTGTTTTAGTGTGGTTGTACACTTTGTGTTTTCTTTTGCAAACCCTCACGTATCATGGTATCTAAACTGGTACTCTTCTGAAGAGTTACTTGAGACTATCATGGTAGTGCTTGGTTCATCTTTGATTATGTCATGTGCTAACAAATGATGGCTCAGACCACTCCATCTCGGGATCCTTTGATGTTTTCTCAAGATACTCCTTCAATGGAGGTTGTGTTAAGGCATTATGGTCTTGATTTGGAGGACAATGCTCCAACTACTGACCTTTCTTCTAGGGATCATTCATCAACGCCCAGCTCTTCTTCGTCTCATATTCCTTCACAAGGTGCATCTTTCTTCCAGGGATCATTCACTGACAAAGCTTTTCTTCGTCTCATATTCCTTCACAAGGTGACTCTTAGTTGAGGTACTCCACTGAGACTAATCACCCTTAGTTAAGGAAAGACTATCCACTTTGGATACAATCGAAAGTTAAAATTCTTCACTCAAGCTTAGTGGTAGGTTATGTCCACATTGTTTTGGATGCACATTTAGGTTGTCGATTGTATCACCCTTAGTTGAGGAAAGACTATTCACTTTGGATAAAATTGAAAGTTTAAATTCTTCACAGTCAAGCTCGGTGGTAGGTTCATGTTCACATTGTTTTTGATGCATATTTATGTTGTAGGCCATCGTTAGATACTTGATGTACCACTTTGCACCTTTCCTATATCCACAAGTGAGTCACTTTGTCCTTTGGTCTAGTTGTGTGGGGAATTTCCCTCTAGCACACTGTATTACCATCCTTGGTTGCTCAAAAGGACAAATGCTCCTCTTCTATTGATGCACATACGACAGTCTGCCTCGATCTTCGTGCCTAATCGATTCTTACAAATTGGTATCAGAGCGTAAGGTGCTGTAGACGGTCGTCAGATTGAGGTAGAAGACCAGAGCTAGCAAGAGACAGCTCAAAGGCGAGCAAGAGAGTCGCAGGTAGGCTCATGTGCTGGAGAGACAGTTGACAAGTGCAGGCCTGAGGTAGTCGATTGGTGCAGCAGCTACAGGTGATGATTGACCAGCATGGTCCAGCAGGCAACAGCGTGATGGGCGTGGACCAGTGTGTGCAATGTCTGCAGGGACCATCGACCAGGCGCTAGCGGGTCGAGTAGCAATCAAGAGGGCATGCGGGCACCAAACACGCCACGCCAGCGAGGCGCCAGCGCGTGGCGTCATGGGACGGCGGTCGGGCAGGCGCCGTGATGCGGGCAGGTCATGCGACCCGCCCCACAGGTCAACGGGGTCACAATTTTCAAAATTCTTTTTGAATTTTTTCCTTGGCCTAACAGGGGGGTTCGCGCGTACAAGCATGAAAGGTCAAATTTGTGCAATTTTGGCCCAGAAAGTTGGGGCTTCGCTAGACTGAGCACTGTTTGTGAAAAATTGAGGCATCTGCATTGGAATTGCAGACATTGTGCATATTTGAATTGGGGATTTCGCCAAAATTGTTGAAATTTTGCTCATCTGAGTCAAATTTCTCAACATTTGACCCACAAAATTTGGGGCTTTTCCCAAATTTTGGGAATTTGATGCAAGACAAGCAAATCTGTCTCAGAAATTGCAGGAATTTGTGACATTTTGTCCCCGACATTTGGGCCTTTTAATGTACATGTGCAAATTGGGCTGAAATTTACCCAATTTCTCAACATTGATGCACATTGGACCCCGTGCAACTTGGGGTTTTTGCAGTTTGGGCAAAATTTGTGCAGCATTTGGTCATTTTATGTACATGCAGGTTGAATTCCGCGCAATTTGGACATCAACACTTGGTAAAATTTGGGGGTTTTGCTAAAATTGCTTTATTTTGGCAAAATTGGATAGTCCTATGCATGACAGAGGAAATGCAGATGTGTGTTTGACGCTTTGAGCACAAAATTTTGGGGCTTTTGACCATTCGTGTCAAATTTTATGCCCGTAGGTACATGTACAACAGAAATTGCAGCTGAAATTTTGGGATTTCTCATGTAATGTGATGTACATGCCCTTGGAACAGCTGTAATCAGTTGGATAATGCTGTAGCAGTTGGTTTGGTGCTCTGAAAACTTAATTACAGGTCTGAAATCTGTACTTCTGCATGGTCATTTATTGCTGATTGGTACTTGTTTGTACCTTGGTCACTTGGGTGACAGTTTGGGCCTACATTTGCTGGTTTTTTGGTCACATTTGGACTGAAGACCATGGCTGGCAGCAATGACAGCAGTAATTTGATGCATATAAAGAAGCTTGAAGGCGCACATAATTTTGCAGTGTGGCAAAAATAGTGCTACAATATCCTGTTACAAAAGAAGCAGGAAAAGCCAATCAAAACCAAAGGGGCAAAGCTTGCGGACATGGATCAGGACGATTGGGATGAGTTGAATGAGCTTGCACGCTCAACCATAGAGCTATCGATTTCTGATGCCTTGCTCTTCAATATTGAAGGTTTGGATTCTGCATATGCTATATTGACTAGACTGGAAGAACTGTATGCATAGAAGAGTGCTGCAAGCAAAGTGTACTGGCTGAAAAAGCTTATGGATTTGCGTATGAAAGAAGGTACAGCAATGTCTACTCACTTGAGTGAGTTTAACTCCATTTTCAGCTAGCTGGTTGCCTTGAAGTTCATGATTGATGAGGAATTTAAGGCTACTTTCTTGCTTTGCACTCTATCAGAGAGTTCAGATACATTCAGGATTGCTATGAGCAATTCTAATGTGATCCTTTTGTATGTTGATGTAGAGAGTGCTCTACTTATGGAAGAGATGAATCGGCAGAACAATGCATCCAATAAGTCTTCCAGTGCTTTGCATACTAGGGGCAGATCACAGCAAAAGGGCAAATATGATGGCAAGGGGCGCAATAAATCACGTGGCAAAGATGTTGAATGCCATCATTGTGGCAAGAAGGGTCACTTTAAATATGACTGCTACAAATGGAAGAAAGAGAAAGGAAAAGGCAAGAAGACAGATGATAGCAAGGAAGATAAGAAGAACAGTCAGCCTAAGAAGAGCAGTGTAAAAATTGAAGAGGTGAATGTAGTCACTCATGACAGTGAGAGTGGGAGTGATGTACTCTTTGTCTCTTCACATTTTGGTGCATATGCTTTACTTGCAGATACAGATGATGACATGCATTCCTAGATTCTTGATTCAGGTGCTTCCTTTCATATCACCCCTCATCGTGAGTGGTTTTCCGCCTATACAAGGGGTCGACATGGTGTTGTCCATCTTGGGGACAACTATGTATGTGAGATTGCAGGTATTGGTAGTGTGCAGTTACAGTTTTAGCATGGCTCTGTCTTTATACTTCAGCATGTACGGCATGTACCTCAGCTCAAGAAGAGCTTGATTAGCACAGGGCAGCTAGATGATGATGGTTTTCATGCCACCTTTGGTGATGGAAAATGGAAGATTTGTAAGGGATCTAGGGTTATTGCTAGAGGTTGCAAGAGTGATACTTTGTATCCACTTCATGTATCTAGTGTGTGTGACCATGTTGTTGCCGTGAGCAAGTAGCCAAGCGTTTCTTTGTGGCATGGCCGGTTGGGACACATGAATCAAACAGGAATGAAAGTGCTTTCTCGTTTGGGTTACTTGCCTTGTTTCCATTGTGCTGATTTTGAGCATTGTGATCATTGCATTTATGGCAAACATGCACAGACGTCACATGAAAAATCTATTTCTTTGAAATCTTCTCCTCTAGAGTTAGTACATTCGGATGTATGTCAAATGCTTGGATTATCTTTAGGGGGAAAGAAATATTTTGTCACCTTTGTCGATGATGCTATACTGAAAGTATGGGTTTATCCTATTCGTAGCAAGGATGAAGTGCTTGATAAGTTTAAAAAATTCTTGGCATTGGCTGAAAATCAGATAGATAAGACACTTAGTGTCTTTGCTCTGACAATGGTGGGGAATATGTGTCCAAGGCCTTTCAGGCATTTTGCAACAGCAAAGGGATAAAGAGGGAACTCACTGCCCCTCATAATCCTCCCCAAAATGGAGTTGCAGAGCGTATGAATCGGACCATACAAGATAAGGTCCGTATGATGCTGTCTCATGCTGCATTACCCCATGGTTTTTTGGGTAGAGGCTGTTATGATAGCCGTTCACTTGATTAATCAGTCACCAAATAGGTCTTTGGGAGGGGGGGGGGACTTCCCCAAGAAGTGTGGTCAGGCAAGCCACCTTCATATTCTTATCTGAAAGTATTTGGCTGCGAGGCTTTTGTGCACATTCGTAAAGAAAAACGCAGCAAACTTGAGCCAAAGTCCTGTAAATGCATTTTCCTAGGATATGGTGGCGAGGGTGAAATAGGGTATAAATTGTGGGATCCCGAGAAAAGGAAAGTAGTACGCAGCAATGACGTTATCTTTTGGGAAGATCACATACACAAACAACCCGAAAAGACTGAGGAGGTCCGCAGGGTTGTATTCCGGGAAGAAATACCTTTTGGACAGTAAAATGTGCCCACTGTACAGCAGCAAATACCTGCTATAAATGAACCTGTAAATGCAGGAAATGATCAGCCAGCTATTGCCCATGAAAATGAGCTATTACATGTGCAGGAACAGCCAGGACAGCAAGCTGTTAATGCTGATTTGCAGGCTGAAATGCCAGGACAGCATGCTGAAAATGGAAATTTGTAGGAACAACAAGCAAACAATGACCATTGGGTTAGGAGATCGTCTAGGGCTACTAGACAACCTGATAAGTTTATTCTTGGTGCAATTAATGTGGCTGATTATGTCATGTTGACAGATTGTGGTGAACCGTCTTGCTTCAAGGAAGCAATGGACAGACAGGACAACAAGAAATGGTATAAAGCCATGCTGTCAGAGATGGAATCTCTTGAAAAAAATGGCACTTGGTGTTGGGTGTAAAGGCCCTTCGCTACACTTCCCGCGTATATATTTTACTTGTACATGTGACCGCACTCTTGTGGGTGTAAATGTACCGTACCCTAAAACATAAATACATTCTTTCATTCTTTGTGTGTACCACATTGGTACACACCCAACTCAAGTCTCTACTCTCTCTGCACTCTCTACTGCTGAACACACTCCATTCTCGCTGCGCACACCACTTAGGCATTTTCGCTTTCCTTCAAACTGGTATCAGAGCTTCGGCTAAGGTGTGCGCGCTTCCCGGAGCCTGTGCGAGACATCGCCAGCGCTTTACTCATGAGAAATCAGCAAGTCGTTATCTCTGCTGGTCAGGCGAGAGCACGCGCGAAACAGGAGATAGTGCTGCAGGGTCGTTTTTGCTGTCTGTAACGAGACAGGTCAGGCGCAGCCATTCCAGGTCAGCACAGGTCAGGTCGTCAGTTTTCCTGGTCACGTTTCTGTTCAGGACAGTCAGGCGACAGTGTTCAGGTCACGTTTTACTCAGGCGACAGCTGGACAGACAGTCGCCAGGTCAGAAACAGGTCGGTGTGGTCAGGCGACAGCTGACGTGGTCAGCGTGGACAGGCGACTGTTCGTTTTTGATCAGCGTGATCAGTTGACAGGTCACGACAGTCATTTTTTGCAATTTTTGTGACTTGTCACATTAAAACAGGCCCCGGTTCGTGCGCGCAAGCATAGTTCTCACAGTTGTGCAGATTTGAGCCAGAAAATTTGGGGCTTTTCCAGATTTAGTGCTGTTCATGCATAATACAGACATCTGCGTCAAAATTGCAGACATTGTGCGCATATAAATTGGGGATTTCGCCAAATTTGGTGAAATTTTGCTCGTTTGAGTAAAATTTCTCAACATTGGACCCATAAAATTTGGGCCTTTTGCTGTATTGGTGAAATTTTGCTTAGCTAAGTCAGATTGGTTGACATTCGTGCACACTTGGACCCGGAAAATTTGGGGCTTTTGCAAAATTTTATGAAATTTTACTGAATTTGCTCGTTTTATGCTCTCGAGAACATGTATTAAAGCAATTGGGGCAGATTTATTGCAGAAAATTTGGGGCTTTTCACATTAGTGATGTATTTTGAGCCGATTTGTGCTTTGACAGTGGAATTACAGCAGATTCACTGCTAAGTGGGATAAATTTGGACTTGGGATGCATAAAATGTTATGAAAAGGCAGCTTCTCTTGGTACATGTATTGCTGAATGCTCATTGTGCAGTGAAACAGTGGCACATACAGCACTCGGGTTATTGCATTTGGGCATTACGGTGATGTATTATTGAAGTGGGAGCTGTCTTGTATGCACATGTATCAGATTTGCTTTGTGTATATGCTGTAATCAGCCCTTTGGACTGCAATTACAGCAAAATATCTGCTTCTTGGGCACACTTTGAAGTGCAAGTTTGTGTATTTGCTGTTATATACAGCAACCTTGCTATTGGCTGATTGCATTCAGCATTCTATTGCAGAAATTTATTACTGAAAAATGGCTGGAAGTGCATCCACTGCTGACACAAAGAATCTTTTTGAGATTCGCAAATTTGATGGCAATGGCTTTGATCTTTGGAAAGATCGTATGCAGGGTATCCTTTTTCTGAAGGATTGTGAAGATGCTTTGGCAGAACAAAAACCTGCTGCTTTGTCAGATGAAGATTGGGCTAAAATGAATAAAAAGGCCATTACTTACATCAAAATGGCAGTTACTGATGATATCTTGGTTGATATCAAGGGACTCAACAGTGCATATGCAGTTTGGGAGAAACTTAAAGCTACGTATGAGAATACTACTCTTGTTAATCAGGTCCATCTCATGCGAAAGTTAGTCAACTTAAAGCTTAATGAGTCTAAGCCCGCCTCAGAGCATTTGGCTGCATTTACAGGTATTTTGAGTCAGTTACAGGATGCAGGCTTGCCGGCTTTTGATCCTAAGCTAAAGGCTATCTTCTTGCTCATGACTTTGCCAGATTCATGGGAAGCATTGGTTGTGTCATTGAGCAACAACCCCAACTTGACATTTGATGGTGTACGTGGTTCTATCCTCAATGAGGAGATTAGACGCAAGTCTAGTGGGGAAAACAGTGGATCAGCCTATATGTTAGAGGACGGACTGAAAAGAAGTCAAATGCTGCAAATAAGCATAAAAATCGCAGCAAAAGCAAAGAAAAACAGCAAGATGTCACTTGCTATCAGTGTGGATGCAAAGGGCATAAAAAGCCTGATTGCAGGTACTATAAGAAGGAGCAAGAACGCAAGAAGCAGGCTAATGCAAAAGGCAAAAAGAATGAGAAGGATAGCAGCTCTACCCCTAAAGAAACAGAAAAGGCAAATATGGTATCTAGTGTTGTCATTGAGGAGATAGAAGATGATAAAGATGTTGATTTGCTGGTTGCATCTTCAGATCCACATGCTATGACAGTGGAAGACATGTATATCACTAGAAGGGATGTGATAGATGCCTTGTTATCTGCTCATGATGGTTTGTCACAATCGTGGATTGTTGACAGTGGTGCCTCATTTCATGTAACTCCATCTCTGGAGTGTTTTCTACTTATGCAGCAGGTAATCTTGGGAAAGTTTACCTAGGGAATAATCATGCATGTGACATTGAAGGAGTGGACACCATACACCAGGCTCTTGAAAATGACCAGGAATTGATTCTTCATGATGTTAGGTATGTACCTGGCATTAAGAAGAGCTTGCTTTCTGCTAGGCAGTTAGATACCAGGGGTTACTACACTACCTTTGGTGGTGGAATGTGGAAAATACAGAAAGGATCTATGTTGGTCACTAGAGGTGGTAAAAAGGGAACTTTGTATTATCTTCATTGCAAGGCACTTCCTGGAAAGTTTGTTGCAGTTGCAGAAGTACAGTCACACATGGAGCTATGGCATAAGCGTCTTGGACACATGAGCCAAAAGGGTTTGGATGCACTTTCTTCACTTGGAAGAGTTGATGTGAAAAACTCAAAGCTTGACTTTTGTGATGACTGTGTCTTTGGAAAACATGTAAAGAGTTCATACTCTCATGGAGCCTCTAGGAAGGCATGTATCTTGGATTTAGTCCATTCCGATGTATGTACCATGCCAATAAAAACTCATAGTGGTTTCCGTTATTTTGTGTCTTTTATTGATGACCACTCTAGAAAGCTATGGGTTTATTTGCTTAAGCAGAAAAGTGAGGCATTGGATGCCTTTAAAAGGTTTTATACATTTGTTAGTACTCAAAAGGGCTTAAAACTGAAATGCATAAGAACAAATAATGGGGGAGAGTATGTATCTAAACAATTTAATAGTTTTTGTGATGAAAATGGGATTAAACGAGAGCTTACAGCCCCTTATAATCCGTCATCTAATGGTGTGGCTAAGCGAATGAATCGCACTTTATGTGAGAAGATTCGGTGCATGCTGTCCACAGCTAATCTTCTGCAATTGTTCTGGGGGGAGGCACTTAAAACCGCGGTGCATATTTGCAACCGATCTCCACATCGTGCACTTGATAGTGGCATCCCTGAAGAGGTTTGGTCTGGCAAACCTGCTTCATATGACCACTTAAGGGTCTTTGGCTGCGAATGCTATGTACATGTGCCTGTTGATAGCAGAACTAAACTTGACATGAAATCCCTCAGAGGCATTTTCATGGGTTATGGAGATGATGGTGAAATGGGTTATAGAGTTTGGGTTCCAAGCTTAAAAAAGTGCTACGCAGCCGAGATGTGGTATTTAATGAATCAAAGCTGTTGAAAAATGCCACATCTAGTGATGTAGACAAAAAGAAAGTGAAATTTCAGCATGATCAGCCACTTAAACAGCCATCAGCCACTGAAAATTCAGCTCCATCTGATGCTGGTTATGATAATCAGCGTGTCATTATTGAGCTAGATGCAAATGGGCAGCAAAGGGATGCTGAAAATCAGTTTGGGCAACAAAATCAGCATGCTGAACATCAATTACAGCAGCCTGAAAATTTATTACAACAACCTGAAAATGCAGTTCAGCAGCCAAATAATGAGGTCATTGACATTCCTTTGGATGTAGATCCATTGCCTGATAACATAGATCATTGGGTGAGAAGGTCTACACGTGTCAGGAGACCCATACAGAGGTTTGATCCCTCTTTGGACTGCATTTTACTCACAGATGAGGGTGAGCCTCTTACATATAAACAGGCATTGTCATGTGAGTTAAAGAAAAAGTGGGAGCAAGCTATGCAGGAAGAAATGAAGTCATTGTATCAGAATGATACTTGGGATTTGGTTTCATTGCCCAAAGATAGGAAAGCTATTCCTAACAAGTGGGTCTACAAAATCAAATGTGTGGATGGCAAACCCAAATACAAAGCCAGGCTTGTGGCTAAGGGTTATACTCAGAAAGAGGGGATTGACTTTCAGGAAGTCTTTTCACGTGTTGTCAAAATGACGACTCTTCGGGTATTGTTTGCTATTGTTGCATCTATGGATCTTGAACTTGATCAGATGGATGCTAGAACTGCATTCCTGCATGGTGATTTAGAAGAAGAGCTGTATATGAAACAGCCAAAGGGCTTTGTTATGCCAGGAAAGGAGCATTTGGTGTGCAAGCTTAAGAGAAGCTTGTATGGTTTAAAACAGGCTCCTAGACAGTGGTATAAGAAGTTTGATGCCTTCATGCTCTCACATGGGTTTAAAAGAAGCAATGCAGATCACTGCTTATACACAAAGAAGGCTGATGATGGAAGCCTTATTATCCTTGTGCTTTATGTGGATGATATGCTTATTGTTGGTAAGCATAAGAGCCAGGTTAATGCATTGAAAAGACAGCTGAATTCAGCCTTTTCCATGAAGGACTTGGGTGCAGCTGAACATATTTTGGGCATGCGTGTGATGAGAGATAGAGAGCAGAAGCTCTTATTTCTCTCACAAGAAAAGTACATCAACAAAGTACTTGATCGTTTCTCTATGACAGATGCTAAGTCACTTGGTGTTCCATTACCACCATACCTTAAGCTTAGCAATGCTGATTGCCCAAAAAATGACATGGCAGCCAACTCTATGAAGGGTGTTCCTTATGCTTCAGCTTGTGGATCACTCATGTATACTATGGTTGCCACTAGACCTGACATTGCTCATGCAGTGGGAATTGTGAGCAGGTTTATGTCGAACCCTAGCAAAGCACATTGGGAGGCAGTGAAATGCATCTTTCGATACCTTAAGGGCACACAAAGAAAATGTATTTGCTATGGAAAGGGTACATTAGATCTGTAGGGATATTGTGATGCAGACATGGCAGGTGACTTGGATACTCGCAAGTCTACTAGTGGGTATATATTTACCTTGACTGGTGGGGCAGTTTCTTGGTGCTCTAGATTGCAAAAGATAGTAGCACTTTCTACCACTGAGGCTGAATATATTTCAGCCACTGAAGCTTCAAAAGAAGTTGTTTGGCTTGGTCGCTTGGTCAAGGATTTTGGGCTGCCCACCAAAACACCTGTACTTGGATGTGATAGCCAGAGTGCTATATGTCTGGCTATGAATGCCATGTTTCATACACGTACTAAACATATTGATGTACGGTATCACTTTATCAGACAAGTTCTGGATGATGGTCTAGTCACACTGACTAAGATCAAAACACAAGATAACCCTGCAGATGCTCTCACAAAAAATCTTGCAAAGGCTCAGCATGAGCATTGTATTCGACTAGTGGGACTTGGTTAAAGGTTTGCTCATGACCTTTAAGTGGGAGGTTGTTGGGTGTAAAGGCTCTTCGCTACACTTTCCGTGTATATATTTTACTTGTACATGTGACTTCACTCTTGCGGGTGTAAATGTACCATACCCTAAAACATAAATACATTCTTTCATTCTTTGTGTGTGCCACACCGGTACACACCCAACTCAAGTCTCTACTCTCTCTGCACTCTCTACTGCTGAACACATTCCATTCTCGCTGCGCACACCACTTAGACATTTTCGCTTTCCTTCACTTGGGACTTGGTGCAGTTGCCTAAAGGGCAGAAAACCCTTCCATGCAAATGGGTTTACAAGATGGTCACTTCTGGTTCCTCACCAAAGTACAAAGCAAGATTGGTTGCAAAAGGATACAAGCAGGAGCATGGAATTGACTTTGATGAGATTTTCTCTCCTGTAGTCAAGATGACTACATTGAGAACCATTTTGGGCTTGGTAGCAATTGAGGATATGGAGCTCATATAGATGGATGTAAAGACTGCGTTTTTACATGGTGATCTGCATGAAGACATATATATGCAGCAACCTGAAGGGTTTGTTGAACAAGGGAAGGAAAAAATGGTATGTAAACTCAAAAGAAGTTTGTATGGGCTGAAACAAGCACCAAGAGAATGATATCATAAGTTTGATACATTCATGCAGTCCCAAGGCTTTCATAGAAGTCAAGTGGATCACTGCTTGTACACCAAGAAGGCAACAGATGGTAGTCTAATTATCTTGGTTTTGTATGTTGATGACATGTTGATTACTGACAGGGATACTCATGCCTTGGACTCACTGAAGCAAAGTCTTCATGGCAGCTTTGATATGAAGGATCTTGGTGATGCAAATCACATTCTTGGCATTCAAATACTCAGAGAAAGATCGAAAGGCTTACTCTATCTATCTCAGCAGGAGTATATCTCTAAAGTTTTGCAGCGTTTCAATATGGAGGGGGAGAAAACCATTGGGGTTCCATTGCCTCCATATGTGAAATTAGTGCAGAGGACAGCACTACATATGATGATGAGAAGGCTGAAATGACCAAGATACCATATGCTTCAGCTGTTAGCAGTTTGATGTATGCTATGGTTGCTACACGTCCTAACATTGCCTTTGCAGTGGGAGTGGTTAGCAGATACATAGCAACTCCTGGCAAGAAGCATTGGGATGCAGCGAAAGGTATTATGAGATACCTCAACGGCACAAAGGAGTTGTGCATCTGCTTTGAAAAGCAGAAGGCATCTGTTTTTGGCTTTACGGATGCAGACTATGCTGGTCATGCAGACTGTAGGAAGTCCACTTCTGGGTATATGTTTACTTTCACAAGAGGAGCAGTCTCTTGGATCTCAAGGTTGCAAAAGTGTATTGCATTGTCTACTACAGAGGCCGAGTATGTGGCTTCCACTGAGGCATGCAAGGAGGCTTTATGGCTTTCACGTCTAGTGGAAGAGCTTGGCATCACAGAGTTACCTGTTCTCCATTGTGATAGTCAGAGTGCTATCATGCTTGAGCCTCTCCACTATCCTCACACCCCTTCAAGAGGACATTGCGGTTCGTGGTTATCTTCATCATCTTCCTTGTGCTACCCCTTGTTCCCTTGCATCACATTCACTCCATGATTCAAAACTTCATCATTCCATTCATTAGAGTTTCTTCTCTCTTCACTTCATCATTCCATTCATTAGAGTTTCTTCTCTTTTCTCTTCTCCATGTTTGCCGAGTTCACTCCGTGTTTCTCCCCGCAAATCCTACTGTCTCGCTGGTATGTCATCTATTGACATGGTGTTAGAGCTGGATCTGCTCAAACAATGGCAAAGATCCTCAACTCCAGTGAAGGCAAAGACCGGTGATGGGTTCGACATCCACTTCTTTTCTTCTTCCGTTGCATCAACCCCCTAACTGGTGGCTGCTCCCTCCTGCGCTTGTTGTTTTCCAGCATGCGTTCAAGGCTGCTACTGCTGCCGTCTCTTTCCTTATCTGCATTTTTAGTCTTTCTCTCTCTTGCACAGTCGTTTGCATAAGATCCAACCTTCCTTTGGAGAGGCAATGCTACATGCTGAAGAATACTCATGGAGCAGGTGCCACTTGGACAGTGTCCCTCGCTCTTCTCTTGTTCCCCTTTTTGGGCCTGAGAGGGGGTGTTGAGAAACCCTTCACTCGCAGTTTGCATTTTTGCATTTAGGGTTTGGCGCCATACTAGACCGACTGTGCCTATTTATAGGCCACTCTCTCATTCATTCCTTACGGTTGATCCTTTAGTCCATCACTCCCACTCTCTCTTCATCAGTCTTCTGACACACTCTCTTCCATAATCTCTCTCTCATCTCCTACCACCATCTCCACACTCTCCTCGCGCTAGCCTTCATCTCTAGTCTGTTGCGTTTATGGTGGCAATGTGCTCCTCTTCAGCTGGCGTTCATCCTCCATTGTTGGCGCTAGCATCTTCTGTGCTCCTACACCTTGCGTTTGGAGTCCACACTCTCTTGGTGTCAGCATCTACCCTATCTGGCATCATCCTCCACCCTTCTGGTGGCTCCACCTTCTTGCATTTGGCTGCCAAGGAGGTTCCTCACCATCTGACATCTCTCTCCAACAGGCGTCCCCTTCATTAGAGGCAGTTGCACCTTGCGTTTGGTTCTTGGATACTTCCCACCCTTCTGACGTCACTCTAGTAACTGGTGTCACCTATTAGGCTTGCGTTTGTAGACGGAGGCTTCATCAGCTGTCTCCTTGCTCGTAGGTATCACTCCAGCAACTGGCATCACCTCATTAGACTTGCGTTTGCAGACGGAGGCTTCATCGGCTGTCTCCCTGCTCGTAGGTACCACTCTTTATCCCTGCATTTGTAGATTTAGAGGCTCCTCACCTTTCGACGGCAATCTCCCTCCTCTAGGCGACACCTCCTCATCGTGTGTTTGTAAGCTCAGAGGCATCTTCGGTAGTCTTCCTGCACTCCAAGGCTTCCTTTGTGCTATAGCACCCTTGTATCAGATTCACTTCATTAGCATGATTTATCTTTCATAATCTTCTGTGTTACTTTTCTCTCTCAGTGTTTGTCGTACACACAATGTGTTTTCCCTCGCAAACCCTATTGTTTCTTTGGTCACTTAGTCATTTTGACAACTAGTACCAGAGCCGGAGGTGCTTAGAGAGCCACAAAGATCCTCCTCATTAGAGAAGACAAAGATCGGTGGTGGGTTCGGTATCAACATTTGATTTCTCTGACATTTCCGTTTTGCATTGGGAGATATCATTTTTCTCCCTTCCACCCTCCCTTCTTCAGTTTTCCACCCCGGTACCATGGTGTCTCCATCGATAGAGTGCCCTTCTACTGGGTGCTACTAATGTAGTACGAACGGTCATTCCACCGAAGATTGCCGACTTTGACCTTTGCTTCCCCCTCACCCCCCTCGGAGTGTATGTGTCTTCCACCTGGCACTTCCTGTGCCACCTCTCCTTTCTGGGCCACAAAGATCTTTTATGCATTGGCTATTGGAGTATTGCGCTCAAGGCAATAAGCCGCAACCGACGCGCATTGAGTCCTTTTGAGCACATGGAGACTCTAAGTCTTAAGACCTTACAAGGGGATAAGCCCTCCTGGAGACCACCCCATTGCATGGAGTTTTTCCCTACCACTTCCGGGTATAGTGGCTTCCATGGCCCACATCTCCTCCATAGTTCACTCTCCTGAGAGCCTGCAACTGTTCCCTACCCTTGGCTCATCCTGAGCCTTCTCCTTTCCCAACACCCTCTTTCACTTAGTTTCGAGAGGCCACTTCTGGGTGCTTTCTGGTTTTTTCTTCCGAGCCTCAAATACCTTCTTCGGCACGACCGATGGCACTTCCTTTGTCATGAGATGCTTCGCAGTCTGTGAGCCATGAGTAGTTGGATTCCCTTTCTCTCTCAGACTGGGATTCAGAGGGGGATTTTCTTACTTCGCTCTCAGAGGGGGCTTCCGGTTCTTCTTTGGCTTCAGAGGGGGCTCTTACTTCTACACTTTCCGATTTAGAGAGGGACCCTATGTGCCATGAAGTTCTTCTCACACCACCACCTTTCACATTCGAGGAGTGGCTCTCCTTTGAGCAATCATTTTCTCTACTCATACCCAAGATCTAGAGGATCTACCTTGATTGGGGCCCTTGGGTCTTCAGCAGCAACTTGGTGGCTAGGCCTTCATATTCCTTCCAGCATGGAGTCACGGAGCTAGTTGCTTCTCTCCCGAGGTTGAGTTTCGGGTTCTATAGCTCATACAGTCTCCTGACTATCTTCAAAGGTCTCCTTTCAAGTGGTGTTCTCAGCTTCCAGGGTGGATTTTCTTTGTCCCTTGGTCAGCGTGGAGCCTACTCCCAAGATCGAGTACGGGCATATCCTTATGGTTCTCGACACCACACAAAGTCCGACATTCCTCCTATGCATTGTATGATTTTGCAATCTACATTTGCAGATCGTGCAAAAGAAGTACAATTGCATAAGTTACATGTGGTTTGCAACTGATGTATGCTTTATCTTTGTACTAGGGTGCTTGGGCAAGCGAACAATTTTCCCATAAAGGACATTGTCCAAGTAGCACCTACTATATGAGCATTCTTTAATATGCAGCATTGCATCTGCACCTCACTCTTCTCTTGTTTCCCTTTTTGGGCTTGAGAGGGGGTGCTGAGAAACCCTTCACCCTTCACCCGCAATTTGCATTTTTGCATTTTCGGTTTTGCGTTTTGCGTTTAGGGTTTGTGTTTAGGGTTTGCAGTCCCAAAAAGGGGCGCCACCCTAGACTGATTGTGCCTATTTATAGGCCACTCTCTCATTCATTCCTCACGGCTGATTCATTCAGTTCGTTACCTTTTCTCTCCAGCCTTTCCACTACCCTTACACCCCTTCAGGAGGACATTGCGGTTCGTGGTTCGTTGTTCATGGCTGTCTCCATCATCTTCCTTGTGCTACGGCACCCTTGTTCCCTTGTATCACATTCACTTCATGATTCAGAACTTCATCATTCCATTCATCAGAGTTTATTCTCTCTTCTCTTCTCTTCTCCATGTTTGCCGAGTTCACTCCATGTTCCTCCCCGCAAACCCTACTATCTTGCTGGTATGTCATATTTTGACAAGAAGAAGAAGTCATCTTCTACACCTTTGAGACAGCAAGGTACACTAAAAGTAATGCCAAAGCCTTCACTTGAAGCTCCCAAAGATGCTAATGAATCAAAACAATTGGTACTTACGGGGCAAGGAATGCAAATGCAAGGGTATCATAGAAGTGCCAATCCATGCATGCTATTATGTGGCAGCCAAGATACTTTGGTGGTAGCATGATTTTTCATGCTATGGTTGGATAGGGGCGGCATATGATAGGGGCGGCATATGAGAATGTATGGTATAAATCCCTATGGTACGTAGCAGCCAATGCATTGTGTGCAAGGCCCAATGTATTCAGGTATGGCTGGAAATATGCAAAACCCTATATATGGCAGCATTGGCTTGATGCGTGGGGCACAAAGTAGCATGTTTGGTAATGCATCCATAACCCTGAATGTTTATGGGGCTCAAGGAACGAGTGCTGGCCATGTAAATGCTTTGTTTGGTGTTGGTTTTGATGTAAATTCAACAAATGCACCCTTTTTGCAGCAGCTAGTAGGGGCAGCAAAAGGCTATGATGAGTGTGGAAAAGCGGTGAAGTTGAGCCTTTTAGTGGTGCACAAGATAGGTTGAAAGCTTCGACTTTCATTCGGGAGTTTAATAGAGAAGGAACAATGTGATTGCAATGGCTGAAGGTACAAGGCTGCAATGGTCAACCCATATATGCAGCTCTACGTATTAGTGTGGGCACCAAATGGTAGCAGGGGGATAAGAGAATAAGGAGGACTGGCTGATCACGAAGGATCATTGATGGATAATGAGAGTGGGAGGGTAGGTTGCCTATATATAGGCAAAATGGGGCCACAATTGGTAATATATGCTTTGGAAGTGGTTGAAAGTATTCATTGATGACTTGTGTGTTCACACCAATTGGAAAGAGCACCTAGAAAATCTTCTCATCATCTTTGAGAGGTGTAGACAATATGGTGTCTCGCTAAACCCCTCGAAGTGCCACTTTAGGATCAAACATGAATGCATACTAGGGAAAGTTGTGTCAAGGAATGGGATTTCCATTGACTTCTCAAAAGTCAAACCAACTATAAGGGAGTGGAGTTCTTTCTTGGCCATAGAGAGTGGGATCAGTTGGAGTATTCAATGCTGGCCAAATAAGCATCAATTTTTGAGTATCATGCATGAGGAGCCTGTTTTAAACAATAAAGTGCCTTATGCAACTTGCAAACCAAGTGCTCCTTTCCTTTGACCACAGACCTTGGAGGCTATAAAACATAGACATCCCCATGAAGGTCACCATTCAAGAATGTTTTCATGTCCAATTGATGCACTTTCCAACCATAATGTGTAGCCATAGCAATAACAAACCTCACTATACTCATGTGGGATGTAGGAGCAAATGTCTCCTCGTAATCTATGCCTTTCTTTTGGGCATAGCCTTTTGTGAACAAACATGCCTTATACCTATCAATGGTGCTATCAACATGGCAAGTAACCTTACATGCCACAAGCCACAATGAGGCTAAGTATATGACCCTTGAAAGGGTTCTCTCTTATGTTCTGGGGGGGGGGACTTGTTGGTTATCATTCTTTATGTAGATGGTTTGCTGCTCACGGGGTCTAGAGAGGATAAAATTGCAGCTTTTAAGGCTGGTTTGAAACATGCTTTTGATATATCAGATATTGGGCTGCTTACACTATTATTTGGGGATTCAATTCACCCAAAATTAGCATGGTATCATCATGTCACAGCCACAGTATATGGACAAGCTCTTGTATAGGTTCAACATGCAAGAATGTGAGCCTATGAGCACTCTGATGGAGCCAAGGCTGAAGCTGTCCATACATGATGGTAGTGAGATGCCTGATGTTGCAATCTCTAGCTAGGCTGTTGGCTGTTTTATGTATCTTTGCAACACATGCCTGGTAAGTTGTTGAGCAGATCTTTCATTGTTCGCAAGGTACTTAGACATATGCATTATTTTTTCTTGGGGGCAAGGAAAGGGGGGGGGGGGGGGGGGAGGGGAATTGCAGCTGCAGGCTTACGACGATTCAGATTGGGTGGATATTGTTTTTTTTTGGGCTGTTCATGCATTTCATGGCTTAGTATGAAACAACCTATAGTGTTTACCTCATCTTGTGAGGCTGAGTACAGGGTAGCCTCCACAACAACAATTGAATGTGTGTGGTTGCTGCGGAGATTGCTAGCTGGTATATAGGTCTTGTTGAAGGGTTCTACACCCATTCTCTTGGACAGTTAGTGTGCTATTGTAGTAGTACAAAATCCTGTGTTTATGCTGCTTGCATGAAACACATTGAGATTCACTACCACTATGTGAGAGAGAGATCTTATGCAGGAGAGATCAGCTTGATGTATGTTTCCACACAGGAAAATATTGCAGGCATTTTTACCAAGGCTTTACCATGTGAGAAGTTTGAGGCTTATTACCCTTTGGTGATTGATGATCCTTGTACTTCATCACATTGGCACTTTAGGGGGTTTGAACTGAAAATTATATGTCCAATGTAATTTGTGTGGTGTGGACACTTATTAAAGTGCCAAAGTATAGTATGTCTAGGACTTTAAACTAGTGACACTAGACTCTAGAGTTAAATTAACTCCAGTTGAGTTAGGGATAGGTCTAACTTACTTAACACCTATTGTTCATTCTAACATTCTAGTACTTGCATCTTTTGAGTGTAGGACTGCTGCCCACTCTTGCTCATTGTCTTTTTTTTTTCATAAAAGGTAATTGTATTAATTACGAAAAAGGTACAAGTTTACATGATTACAAGATACACGATGGCTCTACCCATCGTGTGTACATACTGACTCTCTACAAGATAAGGATCTCCCCCCCTCTCTCTCTCTCTCTTTTTTTCTTCGTTACAAGATACACGATGGCTCTACCCCATCGTGTGTACACATTGACTCTCTACAAGAACCAGACGACCAAAGAGTTACAAAGTCATGGCAAAGACATAGAGGAAATTGCCATATGCCAGGTACGTAAGTCCTCTCGAGAGAGCATGTTAGAGTGCCGGAGAAGATCTATCTGCCAATACAAGAGACCTTTAAGCCTAGCAATATGCCGCTGAACATTATAGGAGGAATAAAAAAGAAAAGCATTCCGAATGGTCCAGTTGTGCCAACAGCCCCAATATTGAAGAAAGTGAAACAAGATCTTCATATGTGGCTATGTCGGTGTGGGATATTTGGGCTGTGCAAAAACCCAATCAAACGGGCGTAGCGAGAAACCAACCACCGCTCGCCAAATGGTTGACAAGAATGACCAGATTTTCTGAGCGGGGGGGCAAGAAATAAAACGATGACGGGTGGATTCCACAGTGGTGGTGCAAAAGAAACAGTTGCCGTTAGAGATTCGACACTTGGAAAGAGCTGAAGCAAGCGAAAGACCACCAATCATCACCCTCCAAAGAAAGACCTTATATTTGAAGGGTGTCTTGTTCAACCAGCCCTCCATCACAGTTACCCTCCACCATGACTGGGATTTATGCAATCCCCATAGAGTATTAGCTTTAGTAACCAGCCATTGATGATCTTTAATGAGAAGATGATACACCTGGTTAGCTGAAGCCTTTTCTAAATTCAGCCGGTCTGCAATGTCCCAGTCCTGCCAGGGACGATCCGTAGCAAGGGCAGGAAAGGGTTGTTTGCTCTGGAGCACCATCAAAAGCTATTCCCATAAATACTTGTATCCACGAGGGATCCTGAAAAGCCTCCTGGCTGTACGAAACGATATCAACACATTGCGATTGGCAAGGGTGGCATCCACGACCGAAGTTAAGCCCAAACGTGCCATGCGGTTGAATTTTGGTTGAAGCTCATGCTTATCTTCCCACGAAATTAACCGCGAGACTGCCAACAATTCCAATTGAAAAGAATTAGTAGCTAAGCGATCCTCCGCTGGATGCCATTGAGCCTTTCGGAGGACCAGTCTCCAGGAACACACCAAATGGGCAAGCAGAGATGAAAAAGAATTGGAGAACTGAGAATCGACATTAAGAACATGCCACCAAGAACTCTGGATTTGGGTATTACCCTGCAGAAGCCCGTGATCCTCAAGAAAATAACGGGCTATAACGATCCATGGATGATGATCCGAGCACATGGCGCGAAAAAGAGACCAGCGGAGTGCCAGCATATGAGTTTGGGCATCTAAAATAGCCTCTCCACCCATGCGTTTAGGGGTGGATGCATGTGACCAAGAAATCCAGGAAATGCCTGCATGCAAGGAATCCTTCTTCCATAACATGAAACGAATAGACTGAGTAAGAGCATTCAGTGTAGTAGTAGTCCAGGGCAGCAATGGCAAGAAATATGTGAGTATTGGCAACATAATTGTCTAGGCTACTTTGAGGCGAACATGAAAGGGCCAGGCCTGAGACTTCCAATATAGAAACTTAGCCGCCAGTTTTTGTGAAATCCACTATAGTAGTTGCTTTGGGGGAACATCAACACCCAAAGGGTACCCAAGATGCCTGACAATGGAGCCACGAGGAACATCCATTTCCTGCCAGTTTATGACTACAAATCCGACTCTGTGCAGCTGAGAATGGCTGATTTCAAAGCGTTGATACGAAGACCGGAAGCCTGACCAAAGAGAGCCTAAACATCTAATGATTTGCGAAGGTTATCCTTGTCCGCACGTAGAATCATAAAGCTGTCATCAACCAAGGATTGACTAATGAAGTGCTGTCCAGAGGGAAGCGACAATCCTGCCAACTGAGTAGAAGATGCCATATGAGATAACATCGAAAGAACTGGATGAGTCGCAATGGCAAAGAAGAGAGGACTCAAAGGGCACCCCTGTTTGATAGAGCAAGCAATGACAATTGGCTTGGTAACGCCTCCATTTAGCATGACACGAAGACGCTGCAGCACTGATAGTGTAGATCAGACGAGACATCCGAGCACCAAAGCCCATAGTAGACATAAGTTCTGCAATGAAAGACCAATCTAGATAATCAAAAGCCTTTTCCAAGTCCAATTGAACTAGTACGACCTCCTGATTAGAATGCCTTGCATAATCAATCGCCAGTTGCACATTTAATACATTGTGCAAAATGTTTCTGCCCTTAATGAAACCATATTGGAGAGGATGCACAATGGCAGGAAGATGCTTATGGAGCCGATTCGCCATTACTTTGGAAAAGATTTTATGCATAGAACCCATCAAAGAAATTGGGCGTCACTGTTTCAACATAGACGGCGAAGGAACTTTTGGAAGTAGTTTAATAAGACCTTCTTTCCATGAGGAAGGCATGATCCCCGTTTCCCACACCTGCTGAAACAAAGCCGTCAATGGTTTCGTGAGTTGGGTGGCAAAAATCTCAAAGAACTCATTGGTGAGACCATCCCAGCCAGGACTTTTATCCTTGGGCAAGTGTAACAAAACATCCATAACCTCCGCCTCACAAATATCTGCCTCCAGAGTAGATTGCACGTCCTGCGGAACCTGATTGCGGACCAGATCATAAAAAACTGAACGAGCATGAGCAATTTGGCGTGAAGGAGGAGAAGTGGAACCAAGAAGGTCTAGGAAATAATTTCTACACATATTCACAATAGTCTGCGGATCAAGGACCATTTGACCTTTTGCATCCTGGAGTCTAGTCATATTCTCTCGAGCAGGAGAGGCATGGAGAGCTCGAAAGAACTTATGAGTTTGACAAGCACTATCTTGCAAAGTCTCCGTCAGATGTTGCAATTTGACCTGCTGATAAGATTTCAACTGAAACTCTTTAATAAGATCAGCCAGACGCATTGCTAGTGACAACAGAAATACATCATCTGGAGTGTCCACCAGCAAAGAACGAACCAAAGCCAGCAGGTCCTCCGCTGCTTGTCGACGCCGCCGACAAAGAGAGGCATGATGGATCCCATACTGCCGAGCAACCCGCTGCACATTAGAGAGCAATCGTTCAAACGAAGCAGTGCCCTGAGATGAGAAATCCAATAAGAATCGATCAATCAATTGCTGCATATAGCCCTGAAAGATTGCATGCTTCAAATAAGACGAGTTGAAACGCAAAGGGAGTCTATCCAGAAATTGCTTGAAAGGTGCAATGGGTTGTGCAAGGAGCTTAAGCTGTAGAGGGAAATGGTCCGACAAGGCATATTGTTGCATCACTTTCATTTCGAGTATCTCAGGAAGGAAATCATCATTCTGCATGATGTATATGTGGTCCAACCACGACCATGTTGTTGCATACTGGGCAGAATGGAAAGTAAACCCTGTAGAAGAAGGGTGCAGCCAAGACCAGAGATCTTGCTTAAGAACGGCAAGAGCCAGCTCCTGCCACATACGACTTTCCGGCGCATCCATTACAAAATGCTCTAATGTGGACTGTGAAGAATCAACACACATTAAAATCCCCCATAAAAAAACCCCGTCTGCCAAGGGACAAGGAAGTCTGCAAAGTATGCCAAAGCTCCCGGCGAGATAAAGGATCATTCGGAGCATAGAGGCCAAGTAACCATAAGATTTCTCCTTCGAATAAAACTTCAATTACCACAAAGCGGCCATGTACATCATTCTTAATAAGAACCGGTTGATATTTTTCATGTGCAATCATAAGCACACCAGAATACTGTCTGGCATGTGTCCCTGCATAGAACAAACGAAAGCCATGGCAATCCACAACTTTTCCTGCTTCACCGTGACTCTTGTGCTCAACAGCACACAAGACATCCCACTAATTCTCATGCAATACAGTCCACATGGCATGTTGCTTGTGGCGAGAACAAATTCCTCGCACATTCCGCGTGGCTATCTTCATGTGTATTCAAAAGAAAATCAGGTACGAGGCATAGCTTGCCTCGATTTGACCTTTTCTGCAAGAATGTCCAGGACTCCCTCATCCAAAAATTAGCTAACACGGCAAAAGAGTTTTGACGACCAGATTTGGAGGTAGATGGCATATCCGCTGTCTTGGGGATGGAATGGGGATAACGACGATCCCATGGGGTAATGACCTTACCCCTATTGTCAAAAGCTAGCTTAGCAGGTGGACCCTTTGGACCATCCGAATACACTCTCCTAGTTGGCTGTTGACGGGGAGCAGAGGAAACCATAGCAGGAGCAGAGTGCTCTGAAGACAACATTTCTTTCCTGTGCATATACGTACACGTGGAATCTGGTGAGGCAGTAGGTACAGTATCCACCATGCCAGCAACAAGCCTGTTGCCTTTTTTCGTGCGTACATCTACCCAGTCATTGCCACGGGAATCCAAACCCGAGGCCCGTTGTTTACCTTTATCCAAAACTTTAGGTGGTTGGGTGGCATCTTGCGATGGAGCATTACACACCATATCTTCCATGGGCAGCGCAACATGCTCGGCATGTGAAGTGTGGTGCTTCTCTGGGCATCCAGCCATAAAATGCCCCAATTTTCCACACGAAAAGTAATGTCTTGCAAAGTTGCCCCATTTCAAATGAAAATGTAAAGGATGCATGCCAGAGCAATTAATACGTAACCAAGCAGGCCTTTTCCTAGCAGTGTCCCATAACATACATAGACGGTTGCGATTCATGGCCCTTAGGCTTGGGGGGACTAGAACAGTGCCCACAGCGGCCATGGCATCCTTTAACATTGGCCAATAAACAGCCGGACAGTTTTCCACTTCAACCCACACAGGGCATTCACGTTGCAGCAGGCGTTGAAAATCTGCCATTGGGCGCCATGGCACAACATGGACCAAACGGTGATTAACGAACAATGGCAGTTTAGACAGGACAGCAGTACGGTGCGTCTCAGATTTCAACAGCACCTCAAAAAAACCCCGGGGCCCAACAAAAATCTCTTCAACACATTCCCCTTGTAGCAGACTGTGCAACCACTGGCGAATACGGGAAAGTAGTGGGATCCTACCATTGAAGAAGAGTATCACAGCACGTTCATAAAACACTGAAAAGGAGTGCAAGACATGTTTCGGGTCCACAATGGCTTCCAGAACATCTTCCGTTGCAGAGTCAGAAAAGACTTCCTGATTATGTTGAACATAATTGCCAAGCAGAGTGTTGGCAAACTCCAGCAAATGCTCCCAATCAACCTCCTGAGAGTCCACAGAATCGGAAGCAACCTGAGCATAGGAACGATCCTGATGATCCATTGTCTCTGCTGAAGTATGCTTGGTGCGTTTGCCCGCAGGCTGGAAGTCAGGAGCAGGGGGTATCTCCTCTGTGCATGGAACCATATCCTCTGGTTCCTCGGTATCAGAATCCGGACCAAGAGCTGCCACCGTTTGGTCTATAAAAGCCAGATCCAAGCCAGCCATATTGTATCAGTACGTATGCCGGTTAGAGGCCGAGTGAAGAGCTCACGGGAGGCAGATACACGCAGGCCTCTCTCTCGCTCTCTCACTCACACACACACACACACACACTCTCTCTCTCTCTCTCTCTCTTTTCTGTATAGAGGCGCTGTCCAGTGGCGTATTCTGCAAGCACAGCCTTTACCTGTTGGCCTCAGTCATGGCCTGTCCCAATAACGCGTGTGGCAGGGCACAACCCTAACAGTGCAGGGGTAGGAGGGCGAAACACAGGGCTGGCAGTCGATGGCAGAGCGGGACAGTCGGGGGCGCAAGGCAGGGGTCCGGCGTCAGCAGAAACCCTAACGCACAGGGCGAAGGGGTGACCAGCAGGCGCAGAGCCTGCAGTTCAGGCGGGTGACAGCAGGGCGGGGGACTCAGCCGCAGCTGACGGGGCTTCAGAGGCAGGTGACAGGCCTGCGGGCGACGGCCAGAAGGCGGCTGCAGGTGACGATGACCAGGCGATGATGACGGGGCACCAGGCGATGGCGACGGGGCTGCAGGCGACGCATCATCCTCTGGGATTCCTCTCTCTCTCTCTCTCTCTCTCTCTCCATTTCCAACAGTTGTCACACTGGCATTCACCTGCTTTGGTTGCAATCAAAATTTGCATCAAAGTTTATTGGCAAGGGGATTTTCTTTTCTGGAAAAATGGAAATAGTTTCCGTCAGAGGATTTTACAATAAAGGCATTCGTCTGATCTGGTTCTTTACTTTTTGTTTCAGAAGTGGCGTCAAATTGGCTGGCTTGCTTTACATCCTATGAGCAGACCAACTTATTCGACTCGTTCTTTATGCTTGCTCCTCCAAGTGATTCTTTGTTTGCTCTAGTACCAGCACTATTGCCAGCATATAGTGCAGTTGATGAAGCATATCCTTTGGACACATCTGTATGTGCAGTAGCTGAAAGGTTTGTTTTACAAATGCAAATAGAATTTCTTCTGCACCTGTGCATAAATGTTGTATTTGACATTGAACATTGAAAATTTTCATTATCTTGTATGCAGGCTCTTGGTAAATTGCCTTTTTGAAAATGAGGGTTTGAAGAAGATAGTATTAGACTTTGCAGGCATCAGCAATGATGATGCAGTGATAACGAGTAACAGAACTGGGAAAAACTTTACAATTTCTAGTTTGGTACAGCTAATTGCTTCCATACCAGACAAAGCTCGGCCAGAGGCACCTTCTTCCCTGCTTTCACCGTATCCAGATTTTGTACAAATTACAGTGTGCTGATTATAAATGTGAGATTCTTTTGTAAATGTCCTAGGTATGTTCTTTGTTCATGATAATAAACAGACCTGGAAAGGTTACACTGCTCCGCTGGCCTAAAAGCTACATTCACAATGCTGCTAGCCACTGTTTTGAGATAGTGAGATTGCCATTCTGTTATCTGGTCTAGATACCTTGTTGTCAAGTGAACGGTCATAATTAAAATCAAAACATGCCAAAAAATACTGACGATGGTCTTAATCACAGTGTTCAGGAGAAATATGTACTTAAATGTCATGAGAGTCCAACCTAGTTGATATATTTCATATCCCAGGTGTTGGACACATTCGTAATGAAAGAGTTTAGTCAAAATGACCAATTGATATCCACTTTTTTTGGCTATGTCAGACAATTCTGCTGTTGTTGTAAGTGTCAGGCTGTGCTTTCTCTAGTTTGTCATATTTGAAGTTTTTAGCTTGACATGTTACACAGTATATACTTGTTAGTTATAGGCTTGTCGATATCTCTTTGCACCTTTCAATATGGCTCTAAATATCATAGAAGAGATTGTTGCTTTGTTCTTGTGAATTCTTGGGTCTAATTTTGGAAGCTAATTTTTTAAATTATATCTGTGAATAAGTAGCATACAACCAAAAACCGGCAGCAAAGGCAAGCTAAAGTTGAGCAAATACAGTATTCTTTTTATATTTCTGGCATACTTTGGTCTGGCTGTTTTTAGTAAGTGACAGAGATGCTGAAGGTACACAGAAGAATATTCTATAGAAACGGCGAAGGCTTTGAGTTGCTCTCATCCCTGTCTAGACATATGGCTGCATTATCTGCTGGATTGGCATTCGTGTGTTCATCATGATCTGGAATGGTAAGCATGATCCTTCTAAACTACTAGTCTGTCAAGCAAGAGCTCATAGCCTGTACCACAGAAAGAGGAAAGGAGCTAAAGGGCACCTGTCTGACTGATCTCTGCATGCCAAACCTCTTTCCTGTGGGACCACCTGTCTGAATAGGACGGACTGTTTTTGGTGGTCAATGAGGAATTGAGACTATTCAACCAGGCTATGTTGCAAGTTGATGACTAGCAATGTGACTGGGTCTCCACCGTGTAGACTCTGTTGTCTTTGAGAATGAGATTGATAATATACCAATTTTTGGCATACTCTAGACACCATGCTATCTTGGAAAGATCACGAGAAACCTTTATTACTGATTTCCCAATAGATGTAGAAAAGGTGCGAGGACAAGTGGCTAGCCATGTGCACAAAGTAGAAATCTCGTATAACAAATGAATGCCCATGCTGTATATGATAAAGCAAATGCATAATAAGTTTGGAAATTAATGAACAGCTATTGAATCTCTTCTAAGGTATGGAATTAGGTATAATGAAGCACAATGAATAGGGGCAATAAACAAGTACAAGGAACTTGTGTTGAGGTGTAGGACGAGACATAATGAAGCAGAAGGAGTGGAAGGGTAGGTGCCAACTGTAGAAAAAGGTGGACTAGGGGCTAAGGCTCGAAACATAAGGTGATAGTAGGATCACACAAGAGTCAAGGAGATTTGACGAGGTGGTCAGGGCTATGCAGTGCTGAGGTAGAGTCGGTGACTCCATAGACAGCAGGGTGGACTCTATATTCGCTTGCATGGATTCTGAATGAGAGCAGCAAACCAACACTCGAGATAGGGGTACAAGACTTCAAGAATAAATCTGTGTTTGGGTACCAATGGAGATAGGAATTGTTCATTTTGGCTGGTAGCAGAAGCCCGTGCAACAGAGCCTGGAGGAGTTATGAAAAACAGCAGCAATGCTGGAGAGCTGGAGCTGATATAGTGTTGTAAAGGCCAATAGATTGTGCCTTGTCTCAAGCTATGACTAAGCTCATGGTCTTGTCAAGGGTTTCACTTCCTGTCTTGGTAAAGAACACAATTTGATCCATATGATGATCCATGTGATTGTATGGAGGATGGTTTGGGCCTCTGTTGGCTGCGCAAAGGGATCAGTGTGTAGCTTGTAGATATGGACAATCATGTGATAAAATGCGAAACATGCCTGAGGTTAAAAGTCACGTAGACGTGTCGCAGACCGGTTAAAGAAGGTTTTGGGAGTCACAAAAGGTGATGATTGATGGTCCATATACAGGGTAAAGTGCCAGATCATTACCTTCTCTTGATCACTGAGGAGGTGTAGCATTGTTGCCTTTCGGTGAGTTAAGCTCCAACTGGTATTGGGATTGTAGGATTGGTTACCCTTGTATTGCTTGGCCTTTTTACCACATTCCTCTTGACATGGCAGGCACTTAGCGATGTGTGGCATATGTGATATCTGTTCTTTTTAGGAATGAATTGTCAATTAGGTTTGATGGTGTTGGATTTAGTAATATCCAAGGAAGAGGATTCTCCCTTCTTGGGACTTGCCTTTCGATCATTGCCACATTCTGACTTTCCCTTGCAGAAGTAGAAAGTAGGCCACCTCTTGAGTAGATAATGGGGAAAAATGAAGTTTCCTTGTGGACTTCATCATGCAGCCTAAGCATAGGATCTTACTCTCAAATTCATAGAAGGTTTGTGTGGGCAAGGTAATGATTCGCTACATAAAAATGAAGTACTTTGCAGACAATGATTGAGAAACAATGTATCTTGATCATTGTTTAGCGTAGTGGACCAAAAGTGGTTATTCAGCAAGTGAGTGTCGATATGTGTTATCTTAGTATTCAGGCTATCTCTTCCTCAATGCAAAACTCTTGGAGCGCATGACCAATATTAAGGGTATGATCTTTAGCCACATAGCAGTCAGTAAGCTGAGCCCAATGATAACATGTAAGGGGGAAGCATTATAATTTAGAGCTAAACTCTAGAAGCAAATCTTGCATGAACTCAACAATGGCAGTGGCATTGCAAGCTTCCCATTATTGCACAATCTCAAGGTTGGAGATATGCAGATGAGTTTGCACTCACCCTTGTGCAAGATTCCACAAGCCCTGAGAGGCAACAGTTGCACAAGGTTGGACTAGGTAGCGATGATCGTTACTAGTGGAAGAGCGGGGCATACCTGGGAGAGTACTCCAAAATGTTGACTTCGGAGAAACTGCAGGCCTTTGAAGAAGCACAGCAAGGAGGGGAAGCTGGCAGGGCAGTGACAAAAAGGAAATGTGAGGGATGGCGGCAGAGGCATGCATGATAGGAAGGCTTAGCCATTGACTAGGCCTTAAAGCAAAGAAAAACAACCACAGAACAGGTGTAGACTGGTACTGGAGCCAGGCAGGGCATTCACAGAGGTGACAGACTGGTGGCAACAAGAGCCTGATATCATTCAACTCCCTCTCCTCAAGATTAGAACCTAAAGATTGATATGCTCAGACTTGAGGGCTGAACTGTGATGTTGGAGGAGGGAGCATGGTGAAGGGCTAAGTGCAGCTGAGGAGGGAGATCAAATAGCTGCTAGGGCAAGGACTGGACTCAATTGGGTAGTAGGGCAGTATTATTCTTAGGGTACTAATTAATAGACATCTGGGTTATCTGAACTCTTGCTAGATATGTCCCATGTATCTATGGTATTGCCAATGCCTGTTACATGTGGCTGGGTGTCGATTCCCAATCAGAAGAGGGTGGTATATTCTATCTTAAGGCCAATGCTTGTTACATGTGACTGGGTGTCCATTTACAGTAATAAGAAGGTGATAGTTGACTCTAGTTTTGTAATCTTTTTATCTTTGTAGTTCATGGTGGGTATCCACTTACAGTAATAAGAAGGTGATAGTTGACATTAGTTTTGTGATGTCTATCTTCTCACTTCATTATGCGTTTTCATCCCATTTGGGCATAATAACATGGGATTGTAATAAAGCATAAATGCCTTAGCCTAGGGTTAATTATAAAAGGTGGAGTAACATGTGAAGGATCTTTTGGCATTTTGAAGAACACAAGATTTGAGGTTTCCTTCCTCCCACCATCTAAGAGGGTGCATACTCTTAGCCACTAAGATCATGGGGTGCATACTATGTCCCACCTTGGCATGAGGTGAGTATTCATGTTGTAACATTCATCTATGATTCTCAGCCTTCCATGGCAATATAATTTCATGCCTAGCTACCTTGGCTATGGTTTCTTGGCACATATGGTGTATTTCTTGTATTTCCAATTATTTTGCTTGCTGTGAGAACTAGCTATTTTACAGGGATAGCCATTTTCTAGGTTGCTGTCCCAATCCCAGGCCCTCCTTGTACCGTCTGAGTCCCATCCCCATGTTGGAGCCCCCTCTCTTGGTGACGGGATGGCAAATCAGGTCCGGCTCCCCATTTCCATTCCCGTTCCTGTTCCGGTCCCCATCCCTGTCCCCAAAACCCATCCCATGTTACTATGCATTTGGGTTTTCCTACACACTAATATAAGTATTATACAAAAAGTCTCGATTACAATTCCTGCTCCCAGTAAATGTTTGAAGGATCAGTGCATTTACATTTGGTTTATGTTTTTGCATCTCCATCTTGAATTCTTGCAAGTTCAGGGATGTAGCTTGGGATGGTATAATATGTAGTATATGCTGTACATAATGTTCCAATGAGGATTCTGACCTTTTTTTGTGATGAGAACTGAAATTTTGTAGTATCTAATTTCTCTTTCTTTCTTTGGGGCTTGTTTTATGGAGTCAAGAATGCTAATGTAAAATTGATAACTTTCTTCTTATGAAAATTATCTGCAAAGTATGTCTATGATTAAATAATCTATTGGTTAAGGTATATAATGTGCTGCTTCTTGTTTCTTGAGTATCAAGTTTCTGAACTGTCTCATCAAACTAAGAAATGGAGTATCATTTGCCTCACTCAGAGGGAGATAATGATTGTGTACAAAGTATGTTTGTGATTTAATAAGCCTTTTTCATGTGTTGTATACTTTCTTACTCTTTCTTTCCTGAGCATCAAGTTTCTGAACTGTTGCATTTAGCTAAGAAATGGTGTCATTTTGTCTAATTAGAGGGAGATATTGATTCATCTTGCCATGATGATTAACTCATCTTGGAACTACCCTCTCCCTATCTTCTCAACCTGTTAAATAAGCAGTGCATGTGTCTTTAAAGATCCAAATGCTTTCTAGATAGCCTATTATAGTGCTGTTTATTGGTAATTGTCCATCTTGACAAGGAGATAAAGAAACTTCCATCTTTCAGTTACCTCTCAGCTGTTAGAAGCTGCAGAAGAAATCTGGAAACTTGAGTGCTCTAATAGTGATAAGAGCAAAGATAGCTTTCTTGTTATTGGGGAAAATTTGGGAAAATTTTGCAGGCGAGGGCATGCAGGTAAGCCAGAAGTTATGTTTAGTTCTTATAGTGCATATACCTTCTGTTGTAAGAAAGGAGATATCACAATACAATTCTGGCTGGCTAGGAATGGCCAGGTGGATGAACACGTATAACACATCACTAGTCAAATATATTTGAGCATCGTGTCTTTGCATGTTTCTCTGTATGACCAATAGTACCTGAATAATCGTTTTTCCTGATTGCAGATGTTGTTGCTTCCCAGATGTTTCTTAGATTGAATCAATACATTGAGCAGAAGTTTGATGTCAGTGAAGTTAGCTTTGGTGCAGGCTCCCGGATGCCAGAACACATGTTAGGTGAGATTTTGAATGAAGCAAAGTCCAACTTTTGGATGGGCATTCTGGGCTCAATGAAAGACATTCATGCCACAGAAAGATTTGCAAAAGCATTTCTGTTGGAAATGGCTGCAAAGCAGGTCACAGATTGCATGGCTTATTGCATGCTTTCAGTTCTGTTTTCAGGACTTGTTGCAAAGCAACCTACTGTCAGGTGAGAAGTTTTTGCAGATTTCAAGAATATGTAACATTAGTATAGGGTGGAAATGAGCATCCTGAGTACTTATATCTCAAAGTCGAGGTAAGTTTGGCTGTTCTGATGTGGCATTCAGTGAATAAGTTGTGTGACACAGACATGGTGTTGTAAGATACCTCACACTCCTACTATGTGACCAACTCACTGTTATTGGCAAACCTTGGTACTCTAACTACATGCCATGTGTCAATGAATGAATATTCAGGTAGAAGAATCAAACAAGTAAGAGGTACCTACTTTCATTTTGATATCTGCACTTGTGTTCTGTTTGGCATGGTTGCCAAAGTTTACATATGGAATAATATTTTTTGGAGAGAAAAAGAAGGGTAATTCTTTGGTGCTTTTCCCTTTAAAGAAATAGGGTTTTCTTCAGTCTCAGATCATATATGTGGCTGTCTGGTTATTACCGGCTAGCTGTTCGATTGGTACAGTTATCCAACTGTAGGTGGGGTTAAGATCCATGGCTGAGCCCTGGGGTGTGTACCTTCAGAATTCAGGGTCTCTGAACAACCTAATTTAACATCTAGCTTGGATCCAGCACTCCTGACTCCTCAATTGGAAGATTATTGGCATTATCACAGCATGGAGTTTCGGAGGTAGATCTGTGTAAGCTACTTTGAGGCCTTTGGTGGTCAGCCATGCCAAGAAAAGGATGTTGAAGATCCCAAGCCATATTGGTGGGTCTGTGTCGCCAGTCCCATATTTGGCAATGGGGTACTCAAGAGGGTCATTGCAGTTTTGGCAAGCTGAATTCTTTTTTGTACTAGCCACAAAAGGATGGGAACGCCGTATGTCTAGAAGCTCTGTGAGGGTTGACACAGAACGCATTTGAGGAATGATATATCGAGAGTTGCTTTCACAAATGTGTATGGAGGCTAGTCATTTTGGCACAAGATTGGTTAGGATTCATCAACCAAGCTAGGTATTATATCAGAACAAAGGTATGTCTGGTTGGTCTGGTAGTCAGATGCTGAGAATAGCAGCACCTAACACCTACATGAGACGGTGCACAGGAGGAAGACTGTCCTCAAGCTACCATCCCTCAAGATGGGTTCGAATATCAGAGGGAAAAAAACCAGTGCTAAGAGAAGCAGAGGCATCAGAAAATGGGTGAGGCATAGGACCGCCGGATTCCTGCAACTAGAACCACACTAGCCAGTGGCCAGTCCTTAGAGTTTCCATAGAACCCAACACACCATGTACAACAATGCTTCACAAGAATGATTTATCTTACTGCAGTTGATAGAGAACATGTCCATGGAGTTGACCAACTGGGAGGAGGCTGTGAATGCACTGAGTTGGGTTTTAGAGGCTCTAGGATAAGAATTTCCAATGTAGTTGGAATCATACTTGTCTGCTTGATTGAACTGGATGTGGGAAAGAAATGATTTCATACCCATATGGAAAAGGGCAAACATACTTGACCATTGTGAGATTATGAAATCGGGGTCCCAGACATAAAAAATATGGCGCTTTTACAAAATCGTCTCTCATGCAAGAACAATGAAATCTGAAAGCTGAATTTTGAACTTTAAGGTTTTATAACTCTTTGGACGAAGCATAATTCCTTGTTTATTTTTTTAAATTAAATTAGGGTCATGCATGATTCAACCCAAGGGGCTGAACCATCCTCCAATCATACTTCCATACTTGTATGTGTTTGCTGTATGGAAACGTAGGGAAGAAACTATGACTTCCAACATGCACGAGTCTTGGCTGATGTCACTAGATTTGTAGTGTAGGGCATGGACATCATTCTCCATGATGGTCAATAAATCATTTACCTACAACAACTCCCTATTGCACCTCTTCTGTTTTCCATTGCAAGTGTCCCCATGCTGTTGTCCTTGTGAGGTGTGCGCTATTCCTTGCCTAGTAGATGTGTAAATAGATCCATGCAAGAGCTTCCTAAACTGTAGGGTTAGTGTTCAGTACCAACACTGAAAGAAAAATTCCATTAACCTCCAATTCAAATCTTGAGCTGCGAAAGAGGCCTTCATTTGCATTATTTCTCGGGCCACCTAATTGTGTAATGGTGATGACATGTTGATCGCTAGAACACCCCAAAGATAAGTTTATGGCACTAAGTGTGTAGGGGGCAAGTACCAAGTTATAAGCCCAAAACTGAAATGGAAGAATGATTGGTTGAAGTTGAGAGGACAGGGAGAACTTAATAATAGCAAGTCCCTTGGATGGCCATCCTTAAATAACAAAAGCAGTGTGCTTTTGGTGTCCTGCCATTGCAGCCTGGTTTTATGGGTGCAGGATTCACTGAAGCTAAATCATGTGTGCTGTGGGTCTTTGCTCTTAGATGCAGCCTAGCAGGTGGGTTTACCCATTTGATGAAGGCCGAATCATGTTTCCTTTAAACAAACAAAAGGGAGAAGCTCTGAGAAAAGCCTGGCTCGACCGACTGCATTTCTCGGCTGGGCTCATGGAAACTTTAGAGAATGCCTCTGTGAAAGTCCACAAGGACATAGCTATGTCTGATCACTCCCCCGTTCAGATTATCCTGTCTAACTCTTGCAGCACTATGAGAGCTATTTATCTGCTGTCTGCTAGGTCTAACGTGGTATGATTGGGTTAAATCTCAAAAGAATTCCTAGTGACTATATCTCAAAGATTACCTGACCTTAGAACATTATCTGAACATGACGTTTTATCTGCAAGACCCAGAGAATAACACTGTAGCTCATCAAACTTGTTTAGATTTTTTGTCCTCACAATGATGCCATCTGTCTGGATTCAAAAGCTACACAGTTTCTAGGTAATTAAAGGACGAGTATTGCCCTGCAAACTAGTGAACTTTCTTAGGGCTCATCATTCAATTTAGCAACAGGATGAACAGGATTGGGATATTTTGGAGAAACTAGTCTTCAGCTTGTGGTTTAAGGGCTGGCATCTTAATGTTTGGTTAGCTTTGGGACCTTACTATTTATCTGGACTCTCCATTTTCATTTGTTGTAAATGTGTATTGCATTTACTCCTGGAACTTGTTTTTTTGTACAGTTTGAGAGTGCATCTGTTCTGATTTGTGGATTTATCACATTTATTGAGTGCAGATTGCTGTTCACAGAGAAATTCCTTTTCTGCTGTGTGTTTCCAATTCGTTGCCTAAGATGGATATTGCAGTTTGCAGTACTCTGTTGTCCACCTGGTCATAGTATTGACAAGAATGGATTTAGGAAAGATGTCACCTGGCAGCTTATCAATGTTTGGGGAGGAGAACACTTCCTTCAAACTACTGAGATGCAACAGCAAATTTGTATCCTCCATGAATATCTGTAGGTCAGGTTTTCTATGACATGCTTTCTGTTTTCTAACAACTTTTTGTCCTTGATCCTTGAAAGATATAACTGTAGCTATAGGTCTTTTGCTAAGATCTATGACAAGGGAGGATTTGGAAGGCTCAGGTGACATACTGCAGAGACTACTTCAAGGAATTAGCTGTAAGTTTGTTTCTTGATTTTTCATACTTAGTTTGAATGGTGCTCTGGTTTTTTAAAGAACAACTTTGCAGTTGTTGAAAAGATTATGGCATTAAAGTGTTCCTCTTTGCTTCTATGATACTCAGGTAGATAACTTGTAGTAACATTGTTAAGATGGGTGATATGTGAGTTTGGCCTGATTACCATTTGTAGAAAGTATGTAAGATCTGCACGTGCATCTAGCTTTATACAGGGTGCCTAACATCGTTTACAAGGATGTATGTTGCAATTCCAATCCATGTGTGCATAAGAAAAAAATGCTCTGACAGAACGCATCTCATTTTTTATCACATAAGTGAAAGGGTTACAAGTCTTCTGAGTTATGTTATTGCGTAGAGAGAACTTTCCTTTCATTATAGATGTATGTTGCCGTAGCATCTAGCTTTATACAAATCTCAGGGTGCCTAACATCGTTCACAAGGATGCATGTTGTGATTCTAATCCATATGTGTATAAGAACAAAATGCATCGTATTTGTCTTGGAAGTATTGCATAAGTGAAAGGCTTACGAGTCTTCTTTAGTTAAAATCTTGCATAGAGAGCACTTTCCTTTCGTTGATCTGTGCAACTAGAAAACTTGATATATCAAGTCCATAACCACCGGAAAAATTCTAAAATTTAGGGAGAGTTTTTTGTATGTCCCCTTTTGTTCTCAATACACCCCAGAGTGCACTTACAAAATCACGGAATTCATGCTTTATGAATTTGACAATACGATAGAATATTCATGTTTTTTTTCAGTTAGGCTTGAAAGCCCTCTTGATATGGTTCGAACAATGGCAAAAAAGGTGGCATTCTCCTTTTCACTTGTTATAGACAAGAAAAATCCCCTTCTTCTAGATGATGAGGACACAGTAGAAAACTTAACAAACTGGGAGCAGCTTGATTCATGTGATTTTGGGCTCACCACGAAGTCATCTGATCATGAACCTGTCATCAACCAAAAAGATGCAGAGCCAACAACTGGAGGTGTCATGAAGTGTGATGTTGCAGAAAAAGAAAAACTGACAAAGAGGAAAAAAGATAAGCTAAAGTCAGAAGCCTATGATCCTGATGAGATTATTGATTTGCGAACATATACACCAGATAGTGTTTCAGATGAAGATACAGGCAACAGTGATCTTGAGAGCGAAAGTTCTCTGCAACCATATGACCTATCAGATGATGAATCAGACCTGCAAAGGGGCCAGCTTCCTACACAACTTCATGACTGTGTGGCTAATCTGCGGAAGGGAGACCAACCTGATGTGGTGAGTTCTTATGGTGAGTTCTTATAAGTAAGATGAGTACAAAAAATTGATACTTAAAGATTTTGGGCAATGGGTTTGACTGATTCACCAATTAGAATGTTTATAGGTGAGAGGAGCGCTTGAAGTTTTGGAGGGGTTGATCCGGGCCTTGCCTGATGAACTGGATAATACTGCACCTGACCTTGCCCATGCACTAATCCATGTACGCTGCAGTGTAGTTGCAATTGAAGGGGAAGAACAATCAATAGAAGATCGAAGATACAATGCTCTTGTTTCACTGTTAGTCTGTGCTCCTCAAACAATTGCAGTGTTCAACGAGGAACTGTACTCGCCTCATGTTGATATTGGCCAGCGTCTTCTTGTTCTTGAAGTTATGTCAGATGCAGCAAGAGAGCTTGCATCTGCCTCTGTTGCAGAAGTTTCTCAAGAGAAACCACCTATGATAAGAGAAGTTGATGCAAAATGGTATGGACCTGGAATTGCTCTTGGTCCAGTGGGAGCCGGCCCATGGAGAGAAGTGAATGAATCTAATGCCATGGTTAGTTTTGTGCAAAAATATGAAAGGGAGATTCCACAGAGATCAGATTCAAAAAGTTTGGGGAAGTCCAGGCGATGGGGGAAACTGTCTCTTTTGATTCCGGCACAGCGAAGAAACCAGGAAAGAGATATAAAGAGGAAAAACATGTTTGTTCCTTTAGCAGCTTCTTTTATGCTCCCAGCCATGAGAGATTATGACAAAAAACAGCATGGTGTTGACTTGCTTGGAAGTGATTTCATTGTCTTGGGACAACTCATTTGTATGCTCGGTGTTTGTATTGAGTGTGCATCACTGCACCCAGAGGCTGTCATCTTGGGTGCACATCTTTTGAATATGTTACGGACCAGGTATGTACATTCAAACAAGTACTTTGTATTTGATCCTCTCTCTACTCTTTGCCATTTTTAGGCATTGTTCTTTAAAACTTTTTGAAGTGACTTTGCTACACATGGTTTGAATACATTTCTTTTTCCAGGTAAAAAATGTGGCTGATTATATCACTCAGAAGAATTTTACAAAGAAGTATATGTGCTTAACAGTCTAGCTGAACTGGCTCAAAATCACAAGATAGTCAAAATGTACAAGCCTCTCAAGGTGGTCTGGGGTGTATGTTGGAAAGAAGCCATGGAGGAGGAATGTATTCCCACCTAGTTCTGCTCACCTGCATTGTGAAGAACAGACCATGGCCACCCCAGGTAAGTAAGAACTGCTGTCAGAGCTCCCGACAGGCCCTAGACTCGCCCTGCAGCTGGTCCCAACAGCCACGACACGGGTGTGTGATGGAAACCTAAAGCTGTGCCAAGATTGTGCATGTTGAGAGGCTCTCGCTGCCAAAAGTCAACTGGGAGCGTGCCTTCCAGATGTGCCACCCCTTTGAGGCTTCCAATAATCTCCCAAACCTCTGATTGTGACATTGTGGGCTCCAGTACCTGGTGGATGGGAAATGCATCCAGGCCATGTCACAATGTAGGAACCTGCCTTGATGATGAAGATTATGTCATGCATCTCTGCCTTGTACAAAAGGTGGTGGCCCTGGCTAACTGACTGCTAATAGAAAGCTCCCTAGGATATACACCCCAGGCACCACTTACCATAGGAGACCACAAATTCCTCATCACACTAGGTGGGCTGCCTCACAAGACCAAGGACAATGCTTGGCATCTTGAAGTGCTGTTGCTGGCAGTGCTTGCAAGCTCCTCTCTGTTGCATGTAGGCAAGCCAACTCCTGATTGCTAGGCTTCCATGTGTGAGGAGCCAAATGAAGTAGGATACTCTCCTTGGCTGCCAACTATCTGATAGGTGTTGCTAGAATGTCCAGCCAAAAGCATCAGTAATGCTGTGCTCTGCCCAATGTCTGCTGCATGCCCAATCCATCTCCTCTGCATAAGAACATGTTGGCCGATTTGGGCTGTGTAAGCCAAGCAGCATTGAAGCTCCTTGGCAACTACTGTGGCCGGCCAACTCTCTTGGATCCCACTTAAGCTCATCAAGAGGCACAACTCTTGGATCTCATAGCGGGGGGGGGTAGGGGTCTAGCTGCCAAGTCTTCCCTTGGAGACCGATGACATGGATCCTCCTCCAAGGGATAGTAGATAACGCCATGTCATGTTGTCCTCTACCGATAACCAATCGGCCACCCTCTTGAACTAGAAAACCTTGGGGGGCCCCATGAAGTCTGCTCGCCACCTAAAAGGGGATGCCCCCACTGATGAGAATTGAGATGCCCACACCTCACCTGGTTGCACTGGATCTCTAAGAGGGGGAATTTGGGATTGCGCTACATCTATCTTCCTCCTTTTGGCCTCTAACTATCGTCAACAACTTGCCGTTGGTTGTAAAGCCTCCAATCCGCCATCCTTTAGACATCCCTCCAGACCTGACAGAGCGGGCAGCTGCAGCCTTTCAACCAGCCCATGGAATATGAGAGTGATCTTCTAGCTATAACCTATCACTATCTTTGATTTGTGGGTTCCAAATGACCAGCTATCCATCAATCTTCTACTAGCATGCTGGGGGCCACTGCTCCAAGGCCTTACGGAGACCTTGCCAAATCCATAGCATGCTGTGAAGAAAGGATAATTTGGGTAGCGTGCTTTGTGCTGAGGTGAAGATCCACCTCAAGGATGGTCTCCACTCCCCACTTAGTTGGGATTTGCACTCTTGAAAGTTCCTGGAGGAGAACTTTTCATGTTTGTCCACCTAGGGTGAGCCCTCAGACCACTAGCTTGCCCAATAAGGCTTGACTTTGAAACTCTGAATTAATGAACCCCAAGCCCCCCTCGGAGCGGTGACAGATGATGGTCTCCCAAGCCACCTTGGCATGGGAATCCTTGAACCCATTTGACCATGAGCAAAGAAAATTCTGCACCAGGTGGCGAAGCTGAACCACACATGATGAATAGAAACACCAACAAGAAACAATGTACTAGGCTGTCACTAAGAGGACCTGGTTGATCAATAGAGTCCTTCGCTTCAAGGAGAGGTGGACCGTGCTCCGGTAGGTCAGCTTTCGCTAGATCTAGTCAAGCACCTGTATGAACTGCTAGGCTGGTGTGATGTCAAGTCCCACTAGGAAACTGAGGTACTTGATAGTTTGACTCTTGTTGCAATCAGAAATTGGTGGGTTTGTAATGTGAGTTTGGCAAACATGAAACCTCTACAAAGATGGCTAAAATGGTGGGAGCAGCGGATTCCAAGGCATTTTTACTCATCTTGTGATTGGAATGCCTTGAAGAGCTTCTCTGTGAATGGGGAAGGAGGGAACGTCCCTTCTTGGTTGTCATGAGGGAGGGGATGTAGTCCCACACTTGTTGCCTATTGCGAAGCACTTAGAGTAGAAAGGCTCTTGTTGCAAAAGCTGTCTGTAGAAAGTTCGTGGCTAGTCCCATCACCTCCCTAGGATGTGATTGAACTATCCCACATTGTTCATGAAGCTTGTGAATCCGGTCCCTTGAGGTGTGTGGCTGGTGCACTTGGAAGAACTCTCAGCACACAATGTCCCCTTTTTGTGCCCAGAAGGCAATTGAGACCTCTTGCCCCTGTGTCGCTAGACTTTCGGTGAAGCCATCATCCTCAACATGTGCAGTCTCTTGCTCCATGACCTTGGCCCTGAAGCGTGCATACTTTGAGGCTTGATGCCCAAACATATGGCAATGAAGATATTGCTCGGGCCGCCCTGTTACTATGATTTGTCGTCGGAACAGGTGACTTCCTGTCTCAATCACTTGGAACTTAGGGATCTACTTGGGATCCAATATTGCAATTTGTACCTCCGAGACCCTAGTCCCTGTCATTGCATCGACAAAGAAGGGGAAATGACTGTGCCAAAAAGGCACCCAAAGTACTCACTAGCTGCTAATACTCTGCTAGCCTAGGGAAGAGGAGGGTAAAAGGATATCTAGGAAACCTTGTATGAAGAGTAAAGTTTGAAACCGTGAAATCTTTATACCAAGAAACCAAATAAATGACATCCCCTTGAAGATACAATCGAGGAGCTGGCAATGAGCTCTTGTGCTGCATCTGCCGGGGTGAGACAAACCATGAAGATGCCTTCCCCTTGTTGAGCTAATAATGCATTACAAACTAATTAGCTCTGTAAAGTTTAAACACAACCCCAAAACATGTAAATCACCAAAAATTTAATTAAATTGTGTGCAGTCCCAAAGAGTCCTCTGTCCCATAAGCAAAACCCTAATTTGGGAGGATCCTTCTACATCTATAAATAGGCAGGCTTCCCATAATTCAGCCCATCCTTGTCTTGCAGGTTTCAGCCATCAGCCCTCTTCCACTAGCTATCTAGCCCCGAGTGATTGCTACTACGTGATCTATAGCTGTTTGCCCAACCTCTCACTATTGCTGGTGATCAGCTGCCATCATCTTTAGGCGGTTACATTGCTGTGTTTACCAGTTCTAGTCCCAAAGATTGCTGCGTTTTGGTTTCCAGCCTATTGTCCTTCCATTTCCAGCATTGGCTTGATTTGTGTTCGCATCTACAATAGGTCGTCTTTGTGTCAACACTTTTCTTCATTAGCCTCTACTCCGAATGGTGGTTAGTGCACTCGAGATCCATCTTCGATGTATAACACACATCAACGCCTCCCTTGGCTTGCTCCCACAAGAGCCACCACTCGTTGGATAGCTCTGCCCTTGAGCATTGTGTACATTCTCTCATTCATTTACAGCATTGATTAATTCACTTCAGAGTTCTCTTTCTTCTCCGTTTGTATTTATGTTTTTGCATTTTGCATTGTGTGTTTAGGGTTTGTGTTTATTGTGTTATTGTGTAAGTTATTGTGTTTCAGCCATGTTCATACATTCTGTGTTTTTTCTGTACAAACCCTAGCATATCTTCACATGGTATTAGATTCGGTGCTCTTTTAAAGAGTATCCTGTAGCTGTAGTAGAGAGCTTGGTTTTGTGCAAGACATACAAATGTATGTAGCTGATTCACGATGGCTCAAACGACTCCATCTTTGGATCCTCTAATTCCTTCTCCAACTACTCCTTCAATGGAGGCCCTAAGGAGGCATTATGGTCTTGATTTGGAGGACAACAGTCCTGCTACTAACCTTGCTTGTAGGGATCATTCATCGAGATCCAACTGTTCTTTGTCTCATACTCCTTCACAAGGTACATCTCAGTTGGAGCATTTTGCTGACGAGATTGATCACCTCTTAGTTGAGGAAATAATATCCACTCAAGGCATAGCTAAAAGTTCAAACTCTTCACAATCAAGCCCAATGGCAAGTTCATACAATCCAATTTTGTATGAGTTTGATTTTGTCTCCAGTGCTTCTTTTGTTATGCGGGAACCAATTGTAAGTGATGATGGACATCCAAATTGGTACCAGTATGGTTTTGAAGAAAACTTTTATGTTCAGAGATGTTCCACAAGTTTACTTCACATTTAGATTCCTCTTCTTTCAATCTGGATCCTTACTTTAGACCTACAATAAGTTACGTAGTTGTAGCACACATTGTCTTTGATGCACATCAAGGTTTTAGGCTATCACTAGACACTCAAAAGTGTACCACTCTACAACCTAGTACATCGTTTGTGGGAATGCCACCCTTTAACATTGTGTCTTACATAGACCAGCAAGTGCGTTACTCTTTGTCCTTTGGTCTTGTTGTGTGGGGAATCCCTCTCTTGCTCACTATACCACCCTCCTAGATTGCACAAATGCATGAATCCCCATCTTGTGTTGATGAGTCACCTCCTTTTTTGAAGAAATCAAGGAGTGGAAAGGAATCACCTCCACATTTGGATCCAATTCCACCTTCTCTGATTGATCCTAAATATGGACCACGTCCAAATGTCGATGATCAGGCTCCTTCTTTGAAGGACAAAGGGAGTGGTACACTCACATTCTCACAAAGACCCTCTTGGTACCTCTTGCCTAAAAAGAATAAATTTTGTACATTTTGTCAGAAATTGAGCCATGTAGATGACAATTATCACTCAAAAGGGCTAAGGGCCTTAGACCCACACTCAAAATCATCTCATCCGTAGCTACCAAAGTTGAATCCCATCCCCATTCCTAAACCAACCTCAACCCCTTCTGGTAGTGATAGTGCCACTTCGAGGAGGTTGAGAGGGGGTTCTTTCCTAGGGAGGTGGTGCACTTTTTCCACCCTTTGTGGTATCCATGGTCATTAGTGGCTGGCCACCGGTGCAGTGGATTTTGGATCTCCCCCTTAGTCAGTGCCTCATAGCATCTCTGACTGGTTTGGTCATTTCCTTCCCGTAGGCTAGTCTCTTAGGAGTCCCAGGTCATCCTTAGGAACCTTAGGCTAGTTCCCTTTTGGCTTAGGTGCACCTTTTCAAGTTTTTTGCCGCATAGTTCCTTCTTTCAAGCCTTCTGCTGCATTCTACACTCACTCAAGCTTTCTTTTAGCACAACATCCAAAGCATCTCAATATGAAACATTCGGTATGTAGGTTTTTTTCTTGATCTTTTCATGTTGGGTTTTGTATTTGAGTCAGGACTAACATTCTAGGTCCTATCTAGGTTGAAGATTTGTTTTTCGGTTCTTGTCTTGATGAGTATGTCTCCATCAGCATGGGGATGGAGAGGGTATCTTATCTCGAGATTGGGCATTCTTCTTCTCTTGGCAACTGTCTTTCTTTCCTTTTAGTTGAGGTGTGTTTTTAGTTTAATCATCATTTTCTATACTTCTAGTTTATTTTTTCATGATAGGTTGACTGCTATTTTGGTGGTTGTGCCTTTGTATTCTTGGCTAGCATTGGAGCCATCTCATGAGGTTGAGTTTCATGCATGCCTATGACACTTGATCAACATTGGAGCCATCTTCTAAGATCGAGTATGAGCACATCCCGACTGCCTTGGTGGCTAACTTTTCCCCGCTCTTCCAGTTGGGAAGGATTAGGTCTTCCTTCCTCATCCATTCAATCTCTTTGCATGGTGGATTGTTATTGTAGCCTTTTTTCAACTAGCATGGAGCCATCTCCCGAGGTTGAGATTTGGGCTTGCCTATGCTACTTGATTAGCATTGAAGCCCTCTCCTGAGATCGAATACGACATATTTTGTATATCTAGATGGCCGATTCTCCTTTAGCTATTCCGACTAGGGGTGTCCGGTCTACTTTATCATTAGATTCTTCATGGTTCTTGGCACCACACAAAGATTAACACTAGGCTCCTCTTCCTCCTTTGGTATTGACATCCATGGTTGAGAGGGGATTCCTACCCTTTCTTGGTATTCTACAAGTTTTGGCATTTTTCCTTGACATCAACCTCCCTTTCTTGTTGTCTCCCTTTGCATTGCACGATCATTATTATCTTTGTAAAAGGGTGCTTGGTCAAGTGATCAATTTCCCCATGAGGGACACTGTCCAAGTGGCACCTTGTTGCATCTACATTCTCATCATGAAGCATCTACTCTATGTATCTCATTGTGCAGAGCACCTCTGAGCGGATCGTGAGCTGTTTCCATCGGCGATCCTTTCACCACCTTACCACCACAATTTCCATACTTTTTCACCTTTTTACTCGTCATTGATACTCTTGAGTGGTCAAGATAGCTTGTCTATTTTGTGATGTGGTGAAAAAAGGTTCAATGTATTCCTATGTGCCTTTGTAGGTCTTGGTAGCCCATTGGGCAGCTGATGAGCACCCTTTGTCCGATGCCTTGGCTTCTCTAGGGTGATCACTTGGGCTCCCTTGGTAAGATAACCACTACCTTTGTAGTATTGATAGGCCATTGGGCGGCCAACATGCGACCTTTGTCTGATGCCTTGGCTACTTTGGGATGGGGCACCTTGGGGCACAAATGGGCTTGAGCTTTTCTTCCAGTCCCTTCTTGGTTCCAATTTTGGGCTTGAGGGGGGTTGCTAAGCTAAAAATGCATCACAAACTAATTAGCTCTTTAAACCCAGCCCCAAAACATATAAATTACAAAAAGTTTCATTAAACAGTGCGTGTTCATAGAGAGTTTCTATGTCCCATAAGCAAAGGCCTAATTTGTGAGGATCCTTCTACATCCATAAATAGATCCTTCTACATCTATAAATGGATAGGTTGTCCACCTAGCCTATCCTTGTCTTCTAGGTTTCAGCCATCAACCCTCTTCCGCTAGCTGTCCAACCCTGAGTGACTGCTACTATGTGGTCTTACAAGTGTTTCCCAAACCTACCATTGTTGTCAGTGACTAGATGCCATCATCTTCAGGTGGTTACATTGCTGTGTTTACCTGTTCCAGTCCCAAAGACTATTGCGTTTTGGTTTCCAGCCTGCTACCCTTCCATTTCCAGCATTGGCCTGATTTGCATTTGCATCTACAACAGGTATTTTTGTGTTTTTAGCACTTTTCTTCATTAGACTTTGCTCCGACTATGGTTATTGCACTTGGGATTTGTCTCAAATGGATGACACACATCGACACCTCCCTTAGCTCGCTCCTACGAGAGCCATTGGCTGTTGGACAGCTGTGCCCTTGAGCATTCTGTACATTCTCTCATTCATTTATAACATTGATTCACTATAGAGTTCTCTTTCTTCTTTGTTTGTGTTTATGTTTTTGCGTTTTGCGTTTAGGGCTTGTGTTTATTGCGTTATTGTCTATTGTGTTTCAGCCATGTTTGTACATTGTGTGTTTTCTTTGTGCAAACCCTAGCGTTTTTTTCACACCCCCATCAACATTGTCTCTGCTATGTGTGAGGTGTTGATGTGCAATGTGGAGTGAAAACGGTGCCCTGGATGGAAAATGACCCACAACTTGTCTGAAGATCATGTCTCATCTAGTTCCTTTATGGCTTAAATTGTCTATGCACTGGCTGTGCCTTCGTGAAGATGACGCAGAAGGCATTTGACTGGGGGGCACCTGCAGAGTGCTCTTGCATCAGACGAGATGTTTCTGTCGTGCATGTTCACCTAGGGCGTTCCATACGTGTTGCTATTTGTTTTTGTAGAGTGCTTTGGCATTTGATGAGATGTTTCCATTGTGCATCTTCACCTAGGGCCTTCCACGTGTGTTGCTATTTGTTTGGGGTGAAAGCTGCCGCAAAGAGAGGGGGCAGCTGGTAAAAACCTGTTTTGGTTGCGAAGGGAGAGAGTGGCTGAAGCTGTTTTGGGGGGGGGGGGGGGGTTTGTGTGTGTGTGCAGCAGGATGGCAGGTGGTGGACAGTGCAGGGAAGGGGCGGAGGAACCAGCAGAGAGGTGGCGACTATGGGGGAGGGGTGGGAGGTTTTGTGTGCAGCGCTGGAAGATGAGCACAATGTGAGCTGGAATTTGGGGGGGGGGGGGGGGGGGGCGCGGAGTTGCAGCGTGGCCAGGTGAGGCCACTGGCAGCAGTGCAGTGTGATGGTGTGGGGGGTGGGCGCGGCAGGGAGGGGCACTGAGGCGGTGTGACGCACAGAATGGTGGCGGCAGCAATAGTGCATCGTGGTGCTCAGTTTAAATGCACATACATACAAGGGATGTGTAGTTGAAAATAAGCATTTGTATTTGAACATCTCTCTATTCCTCTGCAGTTGTGATGAATTGCTTCTTGAAATTCTGAAGTGTCAAGCAGTTATCGAGCTTAAAGTCATTTGGAGGTCCCAAAAGAAACACTGAATGTTGAAATTTTTAGCCTGAAAAGAACAAAAGGAACCACAGTTGACTAACAATTATGTTTTCATCTTTTACATTCAAATGTCCAAATCAAAGTGCCAGTGGCAATGCATGCTGGCTATTGCCATCTGCAATTATTATTATATTTCCATGTGCTGGACTTGGCATAGTCATCTTAGGTGTTCTCTTTAGCTAATGTGTGCTCCTAGTTGCAGCTTAGCTTGTTTATTGGTTCTTTTTTTATTTGTATAATACATTGTGTTTTTCTTGTGTCAAATATCAATCAAACTAATATCACAGGAAAGGGGCAAGAAAATCAAGTATGTAGGCACATTTTTGGCTTTTAAGTGTTCATTATACTGCAGTATGCCATAATATATATAGTCCATTTTCAGTGTCATGCACTTGGCCTTGGCCATGATACAATGGATATTACCACATGGGATCACTCTATTTTCAATATTTAATTGCTCAAAAGTACTGTTGGCTTGGAATTGTCTATCAGGAATGTTTCCAATCATCCTGAGGCCTTTGTAAGGAGGGCCTGTCTTTACACAGCTTCACGTGTCATGGTTTCTCTACATCCGGCACATGTAGCCAGTGCTGTGAGTGCTGGAGACTATGATATTGCTGATGGGCTTGATTGGATCCGTACCTGGGCCATTAAAATTGCAAATGACGACACCGATACTGAATGCTCATCTGTACATTCTTTTATTTTTTGAAGTTTCCATGATTATATTTTAGATTTCCTTTATAATATCTTCTCATGAACTGCCCCTTCTTGCAGATGGCCCTGGTGTGTCTACGTTTGCATTCAGAGCTCATGTTACAAGCCTCCCGTTGCATGGAAACAGAGAATGCAAATAGAAATACGGGAAGAAGCATACAGTATAAGCTTGCGAACTCCAACGCTCTCTCTTTTTAGTGAGTTACATGCGAGTGTAACATATATTTATGCATCTTTCAAAAAATAGCACTGTAAATGATAATCTTCTCAGTGGCTAATGCATCCACTGGCTGTCAGATCAGGGACTAACTTGAGCAAAGCCAGTGGCTAACAAATCCATTGGCTGTCAGATCCGGGACTAACTTGAGCAAAGCCTGTTGCTTAGTAGTATGATACACACAACTGTGCCTTCCAGACTGTACTTTATCATTCAAGGTCTGTACAGACTAAGAGTTTTTATCAGGATAGTTGTGTTTGCTTCTTTGAAAAGCACTTCCAGTGTACAGCTGTATTTTACTCGGTCAAGGTCTGCACAGAGTTATAGAACATTTATCGACGACTGCCAAATCAATAGCAGCATACTGATCTCCTTAGTTCCGACACAATTGACAAGTGGTCACCTCCTTTTCATTTGTAAGCACCCCATACCTTGTAGCAGGTGGACTGCAGGAAGCTGCAAAAGGGTGTAGGGACATTCCTCTAAGTGGCTGAAATAAATGGTAAGGAAAGCTGACACCACTACAGAAGAATAAACTCCATAAGCATCACCTTATTGCAGTTTCACGAAGGATGATGATAGCTCTTCATGTTGGTTTATGGAGAGAGCACCCTTGCATCATTGTTTAACAGGTTTTAACAGCTAACAAACCTTATGAAGATCAGCTCCAGTAGTCATAGCTGAGGGTTGAGGCAAACAAATAAGAGTTTTCCACCCAGCATTGTAAGCTGCAACCTCAACCATGTAACTCACCTGCAGTGTTTTGCTTTGTACATTCGTACAAAGGTTGCAATCTGCAAATCTGCAGCCAAAGGAACAAAACCATCAACATTATTGAGTCTTTGAGAGGGAGTTTCCTCACTTTTCTGAATATATGGGCAAATGCTTGTAGTGATTGTTTTTATTTAATGAATATAATGTCATTATTAAAGGAGCAATATTTGTACATCTGAAAAATATATGAAGTCACTAATAAGCAATGGCCATTTCAGTGAAAAATATTTACAACTGCATTAGCTGTAGCACGAGGCATCTCATGTGCGCCTCCGAGTCTCAAACTCATTAAATAATGTGATTACTAAAGGAGCAATATTTGTACATGGGAAGTCACTGATTGGCAATGGCCATTTCAGTGAAAAATATTTACAACTGTGTTTGTTGATATTGTATTGGATACTGATACTTCATCATCCTTCAAGCAAGATTACAACAGTTCTCAAAAGCCTAGAAGCCACCCTTCAAGTAGGGTCCTTCTTGGCCAGTCTGGACATTGTAGCAGGAGCTTCACTAACCACACTGCAAGCCATCTCAGCAGGAGCAACACTTGATCTACGTGAAGGACCAATGAATGCATGTCTTTAAGTTTACTGGAGGCAGTCCCAAATATCAAGCCACGTCTGCACTCCCTTTCCTATAGAGTGAGAGGGAGAACATAAGCTCATCAGTCAAGAATAAATCCATCATTAAAGGCAGCACTTTGAAACCACATAACCTGTTGAAGGTAGCAATCACCCTTCCCACCTTCATTACCCTTTCATTTGCAATTGGAAAGGATGGTCTTCCAGGTTTTGACAAGCGTGTTAACCACCTTAGAGCTCAATCTTAAGGCTCAACCCCTTGCAAACAATAGACCTTCCAAACTAAGCTCCTTTCATTTACCTCCATGTAGGCAAGAGCTTTCAATCCATGCTTTCAAAATGAGCATCCAAGGTTGACCCCCTCCCATTTATTTGAGTAGGTTAAGGCTAAGCATATCAACCTTCTATTAAACTAGCACCATCATTGCTACTCAAGCCACTGAGTTGATCCCAAGAGCCAATTGGACATCCAAAAATTTCCCATTTGGATCTTAAAATTATAATGTTGATTTCATGCACAAGAATCCCCAAGACAATATAAAGAATTTGAGTTTTAATCATGCTAATAATACAACCAAATGTTATCATTAACAAACACTTGAGCACAACAAATTGCCATTAGAAAGGGGTAGCCCTTTGATAAAACCGTCTTGGACGTCTCTTAATTTGGTTGAGAAGAGGTGGAGTCACCAAGACATATAATATAGGGGTAAGAAGACAACCTTGCCTAGTTGATTTCTTCAGACCAAAATTTGTATATGCTATCCACTAATGGATATGATAGTGAAGGTGTTATTGAGAAGGGTCGAAACCATCTCACAAAAATTTTTAACCAAGTTTTGGAAATGACAACTTAAGTATAAAGTCCAAGAGGATTCTATAATCAAAGAAATGGTACGACATAGATACATCCTAGGACTACACCCTTGTGGCGTCACATAAATGAGGTTTTACTAACTAGGTATAGGAAATCACACGTGGAGTGGAATCCAAGCAAGGCTCAGAGTCACTATTATTGTTAATATAGGTGCCTTTGTAGGCAATGCTATGTATACTTACACTCACCTTTGTCAAATAGATTGTTGTTCTCAACAATCTAAGGCTTATTGCTTTTTGACTTGTTTCGGGGTGTTTACATAGCTCATGGTATCAAGTTGGTCAAAGTTTGTCGATCTAGGACTCGACTCATTAGCGGGGTCTTAATGTACCATTTTCTATCAAGCTCACTAGTGTTTGCCATACTATGACTTGGGGGTGTTAACATAACTTTTGCTATCAAGCTAGCAAATGTCTGTCCATCTAGACTATTTTCTTTATTGATTGGTGTTTCCATCCACCCTTGACTCAACTACATTTGAGGTGTGGATGCTTCAAAGTTATATTACAAGCTAAGTAAGGGCTCAAGATACATTGGAATTATTGTTGGGATTCTCCTTGAGCCTCATAGCGAAGGCATGCTTGCCACGTTCTTCACGAGTCTTTGCTTTCGAAATCCAAGTGGCTTCTTTGAGAGAGTGCCCTTTTCACTTGGTGAGGTACTTGGGTTAACCCTTGTACTCTTGATGATGAAGGATTGTCTCTACTTTGAAGGGGCCGTTGAAATGAAATAGTGGAATGTGTTGCTCCCATTGTACATTTGAGTAGAACTTGCGCAAAAGGCATGCATGGAAGACATTATACACACAGATGCTCTCTGGCAAGTCCAACTTATAGGTGACCTCATTTAGAACTTGGGTGATTTAGTATGGTCCATAATATCGATGATTTAACTTTAGGCTCATGTTTTGGATGGGGACATATGCTTGGAGATGAAGAGGGCCATGTTGAAATGAAGTAGTGGAATGTGTCACCCCCATTCTATATTTGAGTAGAGAAGGCGTGCATGGAAGACATTACACACACAGATGCTCTCCAACAAGTCCAACTTGTAGGTGACCTCATTTAGAACTTGGCTGATTCAGTATGGTCCATAGTATTGATGATTTTTACTTTGGATTCATGTTTTGGGTAGGGACATATGCTTAGGGTTCAAGAGGGCCATGTCTCTCTTAGTGAAGAGCAATGATTTGGGCTTCTTGTCGGCTTGTTCAGTCATGGTGATTTTACTTTTTTCTAGATTGTTTGGTTGTTGCATTTCTCTCTCTCCATTTCTTTAAGAAATCTTTTGCATCGTAATCTTTTGCTTTGGCAACTTCGAAGGCTAAGGCCAACGAGATGATAAACCCTTTTCCCGTGGCTAACTCGAAGGAGGTGTAACTTTTTGCTCAATAGATTAAATTGTTGTGGTGGAACTTGAGCACATCAAGGTACATGGCCTAATCTATTTGGTCCACTCGAGTATAGCTTTTGAGATAGTCTTTGATTCCTTGGTTCATTCTCTTTGTTTGTCCAACTGTCTATAAGTGGAAGGATGAGGAAAACCTAAGTCGTGTTTCCAAAGTCTTGAAGAGTTCCTTCATGTTGCTCATGAAGTGACCATCTCGATTTGATACAATGGCTAAGGGGAATCCATGTAACTTGAAGACATGAGTGAGAAAAAGGTGGCCCACCTCTTTCACATTCAATGGTGGTTTGGTAGGAATGAAGTATGCTTGCTTGGAAAAATAGTCCACTGATATAAAGATGACAGGATATCCATGGGATTCTAGGAGTTCCACAATGAAGTCCATGCTTATGTCATTCCATGGGCGGCTTGGTATTTGGCATGGGTTGAAGCAAGCCAGCTCCTTTGTTCGCAGAGCTTTTACTAGTTGGCAAGTTGAGCATGTCTTCACATAGTTAATAATCTCCTTCTTCATGTTTGGCCAAAAAAACTCTCCTTAAAGGTCTCTAGGGTCTTGCTTTGGCTCTTGTATCTCCCTAGTTTTCCATCACGCACTTCATGTAAGATGATATTCTTCAACTTTTTTTGCGTCTATGAATTTCTTAGATTAATAGGTCACTAGGTGGCCATATTGCATCAACACTTTCTCAATGTCATAATTTGAGGCATTTGTTGAGATCTTGAAGGGTTTGGTGAAGTTTGCCACTTTGAGCATAGCTCATACATTGTTTCGTAAGGTCAAAGGTTGCTTGTTGGTCACTCTCCCACTTGGACTCTCTCTCTCTCTCTCTCTCTCTCTCTCTCTCTCTCTCTCTCTCTCTCTCTCTCTCTCTCTCTCTCTCTCTCTCTCTCTCTCTCTCTCATGAGTGAGTGAGTGAGTGACTCTTACCTTCAACCCCATCCCATACACTCAATCCCCTTCTTTCATGAAGGACACACACACAGAGGGGTTTGCAAAAGGTTAAAGTGGATTATGAGACCTAAGCATATAATACAACTATAGTGATGTTTGATCAAATAGTCTAATCAAAGTATTTCTAAACAAGTGAGTCTAGAAGAAAAATAGGATACTCAAATAGATAGAACTAGAAGTAAGAACTAAATCTAGAAAAAATTGAAAGCTAAAAGAAAAAATTTGATCTAGTCTTTGCTCATCCCAAGATCCCCTCATAGGGTGCTACAACAGCTCCTTTAGCATAAGGGGATTAAGATGTCTCGGTGGGCATCTCCTATGGGTAGGTAATAATGGATTGTATTTGTCAATGGTAAGGATGGTTGGGTTGTCACCTTGGGATCAAGGACATATTTCTTAACATAGGGATGTGACTCATTCTACATTAGCTCGACGTGAGTATAATCTCACAAGAGTTAAAGCTATGGACATTGATGGAGAAAAAGCCTTGGTCGTTTTAGTGATGTGAAGGACTCTATGGACACTCTTTATCTAGGTGGATCTAGATATGCTGAAAAGAGACTATGGTATTGTAGCTCCAAGTAAGAACAATCCTAGGCACCTTTGGTTCTCATACTCCATAACTTTGTGTACCCGCCTAAAAACTTTAATGGTATCTCACTTTGATCCTCTAACTCTACCTTTATTCCATATAACTAGAAGATCTAATCCTCTAGCATGATATCCTCATATCGTCCTATTTCTATTCATAGCTAATGTGATGAAGTATGAATTTGACCAATGGCACATCAAATGCTATGCAAGAGGTGTGTATCCATACATGATGGGCATGCCATGGATTCATCTTAGAAGAAATGCAAGAAGTGTGTCTGGTAGAGTGCCATCGTTGTGCCTAATTATTGCACGGGGTTCATCTAGGACCTCTTAGTATCCACTCTCACAATGTATATCCTAATTCCTTGGTTTAGTTCTAAATGACAAAGTCCAAGTGTAGGATAGTTAAGATCGTAGTCAAAAGGTGGGATGATATCTATTGTTATCTCATGTAGGCTTAGCGAAGTGCATATTTGGATGTACCACCAGCATGTATCTACCTCTACTGCTAGATCTGCTTGGAGGGCACTTGTGGGAGCTTCCATAGTTTCTAAAGGAATATCACTATCTTGAAGAGAGCTTCTATTACTAAAGATGTAGTGTCTAGCTTTGTTCTAATGATCTCATTGGGAGCTGATGACTTGTTCAGAAGGAAAGCTCAACATATGTGCATATTGATGATGGACCACTTGATTAGATGGTTCTACATGTTTACATTTAGTACATCGGTTGTCATTATGATTTTCACATGGCCATTAACTGATCACTTATATTATATTTGGTTGGTTACATCTACTTATAGCTAGAATAGTTATAACATCTCGATTACTATAGTCAATTATGTAGTGTTTGAATTAGTAGGCCACTTTTCTTTAAGTTGTACCTTATCTATACTTTGTGAACATTGTATAGTGTGAGGAAGAGAAATAAAAATTAAAAAGAAAACATTATGGCCTCCATATGTTCTTGTGTTCTTAAGTAAGCTTATCCTTGGATGTATTGTGTGTATTTGGTGTAGCAATTCAAGTAAATCTCCCCATCTCAAAATTTGTGATATTATATTAGAGCTACACAACTAATAGAGATTTATTTTAGAGATTGAAGTGAAGGAGAAGAAACAAGGTTTCGAGCAAGCAAGCAATGGGTAAGAAGCTCTCCCATTCTCCTATGCTTTCACTTAGACAGTGCTTGTGGAGGCATCAGAAGTAGGGTAAAGAAAATATCTTAGACTACTATGAGATTTAATGTATTGTTAGATTTGAGGCTGTTTTGAGCCTCATTTTAGCTTGATAAGATTGTAGTAGTAGTTTTAGGATATACTTTGGTTGTATTGATCACTCTCAGATGCATAAGTTATAAAGTTCAAAAGTTGTAAGTTTTGAAGTGTTTGTCAAGAAGAAAAGACAAGGTCTATCTGCAAATATTCTTATTGAATCCCAACTCAAGCAATCCAATTTCTTAGGATCCACAAGTGAGCCCTAAAATTGTTGATATTATCTATTCCTTAGTTATAGGCCATGTGCTTTATAGTGTTCGAGATTCATGATCACCTTAAAGGTGATTATAGCAATAAAGAATAAAAAATGATAGTTGCTTGATCTGCAAGTTGAGGTACACATGGCTTGATATACCTCATTAGTTATTAGGTAGTTGAAGAATACTTGAAAAGAACCAAGTCCTTGGATCATTTTTCAAGGAGTATAATATGCCTTCATTACTTAATGAGATAAAATCAAACAAAGCCTAGGTTCATATCCACTAACTTTGTTTAGGCTCTGATTTCATGTGAGACATATCCACTTGAAAACTAGGAGAGTAAAGTTTGTATGTATTATTGAGCAATCAGAGAAAGGGACTACCTGGTTTATTGAAATGAAATCCTTTTAAAAGCTCACATAAGACTTACTTGCTATTTCGTACTTAGTTTTGCCATAATAGTTGAGAATAGTGGAAATTCTATTATGGATAAGTTACATTAGAATAACTACCTATCATGGAAGTTTTGTATGCCAAATTTCCTTATTAGGAAAGGCCTATATGAGTTTGTTTCACATGAATAAAAGGAGTTAGATCTAAGTGATTCTCTAACTGTAGAAAAATTAAAGGCATGAAAAGAATGGAATATAAAAGACCAAAAACTCATGTATTGGTTGTCTATAGTCATTGATATACTATGTCAAGGTATATACAAAATACAAAGAGTTTATGTTAAGGACTAATATGATTGGATTTTTTGTTGTCTTTTGTTAATTTAAAGGTGACGAATGATGATTTGTGATGGAATTGATTGATTTTGTGATGGAATTGATGATTTTTGAAGTATTTTGGGATCGGTTGAATGTATTTGAGAAGGTCATATTGGTTTTTGGTTGAGTTGGGATGTTACTGTTAAGTTCTTGGTATGTCTGTTTGGTGAGCTATATAGTTTTTATGGTATTCAATTGATATTTTGTAGTGTTTTGTTGAGCTTTTGTATGTCTGCTATTTGTCTTTTGTTTGTTTTTGCGAGTGTTCGTTGGAATGAATGTTTAGCTTGGAAAATTTTTCTAATCTTGGAAAGAGAAGAGTGGAAGTTATTTATAGCTCGAAAAAGTGAAGATGTAGCTATTTTGAAATGAAGACTAAAGTAATAGTGACATTAATGAGCTTTGAAGAAAGGTCACTATAGTGTCTCCGATGTCTCTTTGGATCAGGCATACATCTACAGATGTGTATCGCTTGTCGCTTCAAATTGAGCATCAAAGTAAGGGTTTCATCCCCGAGCTGGAGCTTAGGTAGATAGGAGATTTAGGCATTTCAATTGTCAATGCAAGTATTTTGGGTTTTTGATGTGTAGATGAGTAGGCTAAAGAAGTAGGAATATTATCGTATAATTTTTGTTTGCCTTTAGGTAGGATAGGAGCAAAATAGGGTGAGCACACAATAGGGTCTCTACTACTGTACAACAGGCTGAAACAAGGAAAAATATAGGCTTCCATGCCTAATGACTAAGGAGGGTGAGTTGGGAGGTAAGGATTGAGTAAGGCAGGACCCTAAAACCCCAAGGATAGGGGGAAGGAGCTTAATTCTACATACTCAGAGTGAAAGAGAGAGCTTGAGAGAGAGAGAGAGAGAGAGAGAGAGAGAGAGAGAGAGAGAGAGAGAGAGAGAGAGAGAGAGAGAGAGAGAGAGAGAGAGAGAGAGAGAGAGAGAGAGAGAGAGAGAGAGACATGGTGATCACAGAGGAGATCATGCGCCTTGATCCTAGTGTTTTCAATTGATCTAGGTACGTAAGGACCTTCTCTATGTGCCATTGATGTGATTTGGAAGGTATGACAGGGGGCCGTGATGAATGCTAGGAGAAATCAGCCAAAAATCATCACGATGCACCGTTAGGTTCCCAAACCACCATGTTTTGGGCCAATGCCCAGAATTGGACAGTCAGACCATTTGACTGGCAGAATAGGACCATTTGACCCTAGGAATCAAGCCACCAAACCATCCAGTCGGGCACACTTTGACAGTCGGATACTAATCCCTTTGGTTCGATCAAACCAATAGTCCAATCGGACGACCTTCCCTAGTTGGATAGCTCATTTGTCTAGTTGGATCACCACTCAATCAAACACCCAATTAATAATTGGACCAAACTCTGAGTTGGACTAGCCCGATCCGATCAGACCATCCAACTTCCACAGTTGGACGGACCGATTCTGGAAATCAAACTGTATGACTCCCACAATTGGACCACCAGAATCGGACCGTGTGATTTTGGAAATTGGACCAATTGGACAGAAGACAGGGAAACTAGGAATAGGACCACCCCCCAGGTTAGGACCTATTAGAACACATTCCCGAACACCCCTACAGACCCGACACCCGGCTTACGAAGCTAAGAATCGAAGAAAACCACAATTATATAGTCTAGAAGCAGCCCTAGCATCTTGGCCAAGGGACCTAACTTAGAGCTAGAAATCGACCTTTATGTGGTAACCCAGTCTTGATAGAGCATAGAGGAAGCAGCATAGACCCCGGACAATCCTTAGGAGCGACCAGAGACCGTGCTTAGAGCCATACTAGATCATAGACAAGCCAAGGGGATAGCCACAGCTGTAAGACTGTTTTGTTTTGTTTGCACACCCCACAATGATTTCTTTTACATGAGTGCATCAACAAGATAAAGAACCTGAATTTGCATCGTGCACAATAAAGCACCCAGCACTGAGTGTACACAGATTGAGGACTGTCTTCAATAACAAGAAACACACTCAGCCGTATTAACTTAAAGGACCAGTAGGAGGAGACTACAAAGACATAAATGAGTGATCGAATCCCCAAATGTAGGCCCAAGCGAAGAACAAAGCCAAATAGCCGGACACAACAAGGACATGCACTATCGTGGAAGTGGATCTACCTGGCCTTATCAACTTGATCGACCACTTGATCTACCTGGCCTTATCAAGCTTTGGACATGGAAGAGGGTAGCTCAAGCCATAGAAGCAACGAAGAGCTGGACCTAGGCGATTTTTCGAAGGCCGTCCAATAGTTAGTGTACAAGTATGATGTTCAAACCTGGCTAGAACACCGCAGTAGACCTATAGAGGATGTCATAGCAGACCTCGAGGAAGAGAGGAAGCTGGCTCGGCTCGCAAGGCTCTACGAGGCCTATCTGCGTACAACCAGGAACAACAAACTAGGAGTTTACTCTAGAGTTTGGAAATGCAAGAGATCCACAGAATGCTAGCCCTAGTAGGAAGAAATCCGCCTGATAGTGAGAGAGCACTGGAGGGAGACCTCACATTGGGCGAGCTTCTGACGAAGCGACTGCTAGATAACACGGCAATAGAGCAAAGCATGAAAACATTAGCAATATCACTACTAGTATGGTTAGGAGTTAACCAAGGCTCTAAGAGCCAATAAAAAATCCATGTGGTGGAAAAGCAATTGGATAAATACCAAGCAAACGACAATCTGTACAACTTTGTGGAACAGTTTGAGTAGGTATACAAGGCCAACGGCCTCACCGATCCTGCTCAATGATCCCAAGCTTTTGGACTGTGCTTAGGTGACAAAGGCTAGACTTGGTACACAAGTTTGAATGATGCAGAGCGTGTAGATTTCAATAGCTTGAAAAATCTCTTCATCAAGAGATTTTTCGAACCTGGGTACTCTAACAACTTGCTATTGCAACTCATAAATGTTAAGCAAAGAGAGAAAGAGGATATTCGAGATTACATGATCCAGGTTAGGAGCCTCTTCAAGAAAATCCCAATGGGCGAGAGACCAATCGAAAGAGCAGTATCCACGGAATTCATCAGTGGAATACAAAGTGAAGAGCTCTACAAAGCCTTGGCCGGCAACTTGAGCTTGCAGTGAGATGCACTGGCAAGGGTCTTTGAGAAAGCTATTAGAGTGGATGACCAACTCAAGAAAAGAAGCTCAATGTGCTCGAATTGAGAAGAGTCCAGTACCAGGAGTTTCGAGAGGGCCTCAATGCCAAGTGAGAGAGCAGGCCCAAATGCGCAGGGGACAAAGGAAAAGGCACTGACTCGGGACAGGAGCTAGTGAAGGTTAGGATGGACATCACCAAACTGCAAGAGATGATGAGATGACTAACACGTCCACATGTCCAATGCATACATTGTGGCAAGAACCACTTACTAGCGAAGTGTCAGGACCCTAGGTCACGACCTTGCACTAATTGTGGTAGGTTCTGCCATGATGCCATGCATTGTAGACTACCTTAGAGACTCTCGTACTCGTAGCCTTATGGTCAACCCTACCTTGTGAACAGGCCACCAAACTTCTTTGGAAGGAGAGCCCCATTGGCTCTCCCGGAACCTAATGATGCTAAGCCGCCCATCCCTGGGATGGAAATAAATTCATCAGGTATCCCTAGGCCATCCGGACCCTACGTAACCCACTCACCGAGTGATACTCCAATCCACTATGTAGACAAGCCTAGCAATGACGAGCCTTATGTAAACCCATACATATCGTACGATGAGAAAGGCAACGCAGTCATTATGGACTACCAACCAGTACCAATGATGGCATTAGGTAGAGGGAGAGGCAGAGGCCTAGGAGGGCAAACCCAAGAGCCAATTGTGTGTTGGACTTGTGGTCACCGATGACATATTTCTTCACATTGCTCGAGAGGGAGCAAGAAAATAGAGATAAAGCAGATCTGAGATGTGCTGAGTGTGGAATCACTCACCTCTTTGTCGATTTTCCTAGGTGAAGACCATCCTCTAGTTCAGCAAACGAGCCATTGGTTCCATTGGGGTTATTCGGGGTTGAAACACTCGATGGGGAGGCCACACCTATCCCACTGTATGTCATGACCCGTGCATAGATGAAGCAGGCCGGCATATCATTGCTAGGGCCTAGCAACCTTGACGCAACCTCGGTTGGAAAGAAGAGGCGGAGATAAAGGAAGAAAAGACTAGACGCTAAGATCACCCTCAAAACCGAAAGTGCCACAACACTGCCAGTTGGAGGGAAAGTCATTGATGCAAAGGAAGAAACGTTGGCCGCACGGACAGTTGAAAAAGGAAGTGCTAAGGTTAGAGAGTACGCCAACCCAAAGTGCCAACTCAAAGCCATCAAGAAGGTAAAAGAGTGGGTGAAGGAGGCCCAAGAGCACCTAAGAGATACTGAACCCATACTAGAAGATGAGATTGATGATCACTCAAGCATAAGCACGCCAATCTCTCTACCACGACCAAGATCAAGGGAGGCGATGGCACCACAAGGTGGGCCACCTAGACAAGGGATAAATGCTTCAAGCTAGCAAAACAGTCAAGACCATTGGCCAAGAACCGCAAACTTAGGAGAGAGGCAAGTGACTAGCAACCTCCTCAATACACTAGTGACCACCCTTGTAACTCTAAGCTTAGGCAACCTACTTAGGCATCATCCAACGCTATGGCTAGAGTTGAATCAGTGGGTTGAAGAACCAAATGAGCCAATTATCACAAACTTTCTTGAGCACGACGCAGAAACTCAAATATCGAGTCTGACGTTGTACTCCATACCTAAATCTTTGCATATCAATGCTTTCTGGGAAGGCACAGAAAAGCATGCAATATTGCCAGTCCTAGCTCTGGGGGATGCCACAAGAAAGGGAATTGTAGACACATGGGCAGGAGTGAGTGTGCTAAGCCATGCAGTACTCAAAACTTGGGGTAACCCACTGATCGAGATTGCTAGGTTCAACATCACTCTAGCTAACAGAAAGAAGTTGAAACCGTGTGGAGTGTTGAAAAATTGGCTAGTGAAGATTGTAGGAATCCAATTGTTAGTTGACCTTATAGTCATGAAGGGAGTGGACTACGACATCCTGCTAGGTTGCTAGGTTCAACGTCACTCTGGCTAACGGAATGAATGTGAAACCATGTGGAGTGTTGAAAAATTGGCCAATGAAGATTGTAGGAATCCAATTCTCAGTTGAGTTTATAGTCATGAAGGGAGTGGACTACGACATCCTCCTAGGCCGACCCTAGATGCGCAATGCGAGAGTCGTAGAAGACTGGGGCAACGGTCTTATCTTCTTAGGCAATGGAATAGAAGTTGTAAGAGTAGAGATGGACACTTGGAAGACTATGCCAATCGACCTAGATGCCATCTCCACCATGCTGAAGGGAGGCAGACAGACTAGGGGATCCTATGGGGCCCTTACCAAGTATATCCCATGCCTTGAAGTCAAACGAGGCAAGCAAGCGAACCAATCGAGGGATCCCCCAAGTCCAAAGAGGTCAATTTAGCTAGGGAAGGGGAGACCCCATGACCTGTCTTTATAGCCAATGACTTGGCTAAGCAAGATGAAGCAAGTCTCATTACTCTCTTGCAGGAGCATATAGACATCTTTGCTTGGTCCCTAGAAGAGCTCAAGGGGGTGCACTCGAGTGTGGTGACTCACAACATACCCATGACCCTCGACGCAACACCGGTCAAGTAGCGACCATATCCCATGAATCCAAAGCACACCCATGCTGTCAAGGAAGAAATCGACAAGCTAATGAGAGTAGGATTCATCTACAAAATTGAACACATGGACTAGGTTTCCCCCATAGTCATTGTATTAAGGAAGAATGGAAAGATTAGAGTGTGTGTCAATTACAAGAAGGTAAACGCATCTACAAAGAGAGATAACTACCCATTGTTGTACACCGAGCATATGCTCGAGAGAGTGGCTAGCAAAGAGACCTACAGTTTCCTAGATGGCTTCTATGGATACAATCAGGTGCAAGTGCATCCTAACAATAGGCATAAAACCGCATGGGTTATCTTTGCCTACATAGTCATGCCTTTTGGGTTGACTAACGCATCAGCCACCTTCCAACGACTGATGTGTACGATATTTAAAGACATGTTGAGGAAGAACCTAGAGATCTTCGTAGATAACTTGTGTGTTTACTCTACTTCACGAGAACACTTAGACATGCTCCGAATGGTCTTTGAATGATGTCGACTATACCGTCTCTCCTTGAACCCTTGAAGTGCTAGTTTTGAGTGAAGCATGGATGTATGCTAGGACACATGGTGTCAAAGAATGGCATTGCCACCAGATTTCTCAAAGGTCAAGGGCATTGTTGACCATCCACCCCAACTGATTTCAAGGGTATTCAGTGCTTCTTGGGACACACAGGGTATTATTGACGAATTATGTTGAACTATGCATTGATTGCTAGACCTCTATATAAACTGTTGATCATATTCGAATGGACCAAGGAATGCCAACGCGCGTATGAGGAGCTTAAAAAGGCTCTAACCGCAGTACCGATACTACGAGCCCCAGATTGGACACTCACGTTTTATGTGCACATCGATGCTTCGAAATTCTTTGTAGGAACTCTGTTGTGCCAGCCTAGTAAATACAACCCGGACTACCTAGTGAGCTTTGCTAGCAGACAACTCGCTGAGACTGAAATGAATTATTCAACGATAGAGAGAGAGAGGGCTTGGCCATGGTGTTTGTCATAAAGAAATTTGGATATTATCTTCTAGCTACGCCTTTTACTTTCTTTGTTGACCATCAAACCTTGTTGTATCTTGTTAATAGGCCATGTGCTATAGGACACATTGCTAGATGACATCTTCTGCTTTTGAAGTTCGATTTTTCCATGGTGGTACGTAAAGTGAAGCAACATTATATGGTTGACCATCTATCTCATATCCCCATGGGAGAAGCGTCTGGATGAGACATTGTGGATGAACTGCCAAATGCACATCTATTCCGCTTATCCCGTGAAAAAGATTTGTTTAGAGCTGACTTGACGGCATATTAGGTAGATGACGTAGTTCAAGTACTTGAACACAAACTACCAGAATGACCAATAGAAAAAACTTGACTGAGGCGGCTCATCCTAAAAATCCAACCCTATTAGTTGATAGCTAGCCAACTTTACAGGCTGGGGCAAGAAGGGTTATTGCACAGATGTGTGTGTGAGCACGAGATGCATGACGTGCTGACAGAGGCACACAACAGAATTGTAGGAGGACATTTCAGCGGAGACGCGACAACTCACAAAGTGTTGCAGTTCCAACTGTAGTGGCCCACCCCCTTCCAAGATACGGCACGATTTGTGAAGCATTGTGATGAGTGCCAAAGAACTAAAGTTTTGATTCATAAGGATCGCATGGAGCTAACCCCAATTATCCCATGACAACCATTTGAGAAATGGGGGGTTGACTTCATCGGACTCATTAGTCCTGCAGCACAGTATTCACAAGCCAAATACATCATTGTGACTACCGATTATCTGACAAAATGGGCAGAAGCATGAGCTACGAGAAAGAATGATGCTCAGACTACTGCTAAGTTCCTATGGGAGCAAGTGATCTCATGATTTGGCTGCCCCATCGAACTAGTTAGTGACCAAGGCACATACTTCATCAACAAAGTGATAGCTCACCTCTTGTCCTTCTTCCTAATCATCCATTGGAAATCCTTGCCTTATTACCCCCAAGAAAATGGTCAAGCTAAATCCACAAATAAAATCTTAGTAAATGTCCTGACCAAAGTCATCTCTACTTCATACAGTGATTGGGATAACAAGTTGATGGCGGCCTTGTGGGCCTACCGCACGGCTTACAAGATGACTGTAGGACAGACCCCCTTTAGATTGACATATGGTACAGAGGTAGCCCTCCCCTTGGAATTCTTTGTACCAAGCCTCAAGATAGCCCTTCAAGAAAGATGGGATGGGAAGGCGGCATGGTCAGAACACTTGATTGAACTCAAACACTTATCGAAAACCTGGCTTCTAGCCACCCATGCGCTAATATGTGAGAAGGCAAGATGCAAAAGCTGTTCAACTTCGAACAGGGTGACTTAGTAATGATGTACTCAGTCAAAGGACATAAGCAAAAATTGAAGTTTCAGGGGCTAGGACCTTTTAAGGTTCGAACCATCAACCGAACTGGCAACGTAGAACTCGAAACCCAAGAGGGTGAGGGCATAGGCTTCTTCAATGGCAGCCACATAGAAGAGGTATTTTCCCCCCACACACCCATTGTATGAGCCCCCAATGCCAACACCCCTTGTCCACGTACGAGTAGTCACTATCACTGAGATGGACAATGAGGATGAGGAACTAGTAGCACCAGCTTACCTAAGCATGATGGTCACTGCTAAGCACACATGCACCATCAACGCATTGATCGATGAGGGAGCTGATTTTAATGTCTTGACCCATGACCATTGGACCCAAATTGGCAAACCGCAGTTGTAGCCCACTAATGCTAAGCTCACCCCTTATGTAGGCCAACCCTACACACTTTTGGGAAAATGCAACATCGCAGTCTCTATCGAGTCGGAGAGCCTATCAATCATCTTCTATGTATTGCCAAATACAAAGGATGCAGGTCAAGAATCATTGTTAGGACGCACTTTCAAGAAGCAAGCACAATGCACCATAGATTACGATCTGTAGCATATTCACCTTACCATTGACAACAATTGAATCATGACAACTTTTAGCAAGGGCAGCAAGGCTCCACCCAAGCCTGTTGTGCCATTGTCATGAAGGGAAAATACAACATTAATATTTGCACCTTGGATTAATTCCAGCCTTTGTAAATTTAGCCCTAGCCTATGTGTACATGTGTGAACAGCCCTTAAGTTTGGAAGAGGGTTAGAATAAAAAGGGACTAGAGGCCAAAGGCAAGACATCTTTTGATCATTCAATAATCTTGGCTTTACCATTTTCTTGGAGTTAGCTTCTTCTTAGCCTTTGAAGCACTCAGCTATGGCCCTCATGTATTCTTGAATTCCCAACCATTAATACATGATGAGGATGTCTTGGTGCAATAGATTTGTTAATTCTTTGTTGTAGCTTAGTTAATTTTCAATTTCAGTTAGATTTCATTCCATGGTTGATTGCTTTCTTACATTGGTATCAGAGCTGTAGCTTAGATCCTTGCAGAAGTCATTTTCAAGTACTAGATTCAGTTTCCTAGGCTAGAGAGAGCAAACCATAGTTAGGAATTTGAGTGACAGGACTTGACAGGACATGAAGGCTTCAAACCGGAGTTACATGTGAAGGTCTGCTACAAACAGGGATGAAGATGGTGATTCTTGGCATTACTAATGGAAGAAATGGAGGGCTCCAGCCAAAATAGCAGGACGTGATCAAGATTTGAGCCAAAATTTGGGTAAGTGGACAAACTAATGGTTACAGGATTTAGAGGAAGGAAAAGTTAGAGTTACTTTTCATGAAACAAAGGGTTTCTTCTCTTTTCCTTCAAGCTATCTACAAGAATCCATGGCCAAGACAAGATCAGATCTTCTCTTTCTCACTCCTATCATGAGAATGGATTGCATGACCTTCTTCCCTGCTTCAAGAGCTTCAAGTGGAGTAGCTAATATAGCTACTTAGCATCATCGTGGATTTCTGGTACATGAGTATGTACTCACGCTGTTTGCGTCGCCTGCACATACTCCCTTACTGCGTGGAAAAATTTCAGAGATAGGATGTCTCTTAAGCATTGCTAATGATCTTTCTAACCTTGGGTAAGAGATCTCTCACAAGTTTCTTCAAGATTCTTACTATTTTGGAGTTTTCCCTCTTCTTCAAAACCCTAGCTATGGCAGTTTGGGACAGCATCAAAGATTCCTGAAATTTTTAAAGCAAATCATGGGGCTTTTGTGGGCAAAGCATCTCTGAAGCTTCCTCAACCATTTCCCCTCAAGAATCCATCAACATTGGACCGACATTGAAGGAGATTGAAGCCAATGGAGGTCTAGGTGTTCAATGGACAGCATGAAGCTTTTATGCCATTAAATTTTGGCATTCCCTCTCAAATTTCGGGATCTCTTGGACACATTGAAGCCCTCTCTATTACCTATTGCAATCTACTTCAAGTAGAGAAGGTAATCGGTCTTCATCAACCCTCATTTGGAGCATTCATGGAGTCATGGAGCTTTCATGGGATTAATGAAGCTGAAGCTTATCAAGGAAGGGATTATTCTTGAATATTGAAGATCTCTTGGACTGATTTTAGAAGGATTATCAAGCTCAACTCACCTATGTCAAGCATTATGGATTGAAGGTCATTCCATCAACAATGCTCTTCTCCAATCAATTAAATGAGGTACTCTAATCACTCTTAATTTCTCTTTACATCCAATTGCTGATCTCATTTCCAATTGTTGAAGAGAAATAAGAGGATTAATGAAGCTTTCATTCATAGCTTAATGCATTACATGAAGCCTATAGGTTATGTCAGTCATTGTCTTTGCTAAACCTTTTCAATTTACTGAAATGGCCATCTCTAAATGTCTCAAACTCTTCCATAATGAATGAGCATTACCCATCTACTTTCATTCACTGAAATCAGTAATTTCTTGAGCTTCATTACTCAATCTTTATTGCCTAACCCTGACATGAAATTGATTGCCTATTTTGCCTCTTGATCATAAGAAAATCATTACCCAATTGGTAAGTGAGAAAAGCTTTGTAAGCAGTGAGTCACTACTGAGGTAAATACCTCTCCATTTCTCATTTACATTTCAGCCTTTTCAATTCCAATCTTGCATACCATGAAAGGGCAAATGAAAGGCAATTGTATTTCTTTCCTATTCCATGCATATCATACTGATTTTTAGAGCTAGAATTCACTTGCCATGTACATGCCCACGAGGAAAAGTGGATGCCGGGCGAGTTGGTAGGACAAAAGAGAGGTGACCCTCCCCTATCGATGAGGACCCTGAAGGGGAGCGCAACCCAGCTTGAGAGGGAACTTTGCAAACCCCTCGGGTCTCGAATCCCACGCATTTTTCAAATTTAGGTGCAGGTACAAATCTCAAAGGCACTTGAAATCAGCCTACAGCATGAGTTTATGGGCAGTGAGTTCTTGAGATATTGGCAAATGTATGAAGACATATGGCTACAGTAAAATGTATGCATCCTATGGTAAAGACACTATGGTTCAGCATTAAAGTTTGGAACATATATGGGATGGATAGAGGACTCTTCAAGCTTCGAATAGAGCCAAAGACCTCGTAATTTGGATCTCTAGAAGTGAAGATAATCAAATTTTCTACTGCAGGAAATTCAGGACAGAAATCAACCCATGGCTAGGAATAAGAAGAGAGACCCTGTTTTGGATACTATCAATGAAGAATCGAAGGAATATCAACAGGAAAGGGAGAAAATGTTGGTGGCTATGAGCAAGGGCAAGTTAATTCAGCCCCAAACTCTTATGGGCAGCCACATGGACATGTGAATTCAGCCCCAAATGCTTTTGGACAGCCACAACATAATTTCTCTATTCAAGTGCAGCCTAATAGGCCAAGTCCCATGTCAAGTCATGGTTGGAATCAGCAAAATAATGGGCAGCAACCACCTTTCAACTCACCTATGCATGGACAACCTCAAGGGAACCATGGACAATCTCCCAATGTGAGTAACACATACTTTCAGCCTCAAGGACATTATTTCCACCCACAAAGTCATGGTATGCATTATGGACAGCAAACTCCTTATGCACAAGGGCATGGAAATAATGAATATCCTAGGCAAGGACCTTTTGGCAATTCTTTTGGGCCACAACACCATAGTGGGCAGCAGCACCATAATGGACAACCTCCTCAATATGAGAGAGAGTACAAGGAGAAAATAATTATCTCAAACTTCAAGGGAGAGAACCCTTCACCCACGGAGTTGGAGGAGTGGTTTGACAAGTTAGAGATGTATTTTTCCTTTTACCCAAGGCCCGAGAATGCCAAAGTAAAATTTGCAGCCCTTCATCTAGAAGGCTATGCTCACACTTGGTGGAGATATATGGCAAGGATGGGACATGACTTCTTGTCTTGGGATGCATTGAAAAATGCTATGATTGAAGTCTTTGTTTCCCCTATTGAAAAAGAGCGGTTAGAGAAAAAGTGGTATGCACTTGAGCAACGTGGTCTCTCAGTTAGAGAGTACTCAAATCAATTTTTGAACCTTTCAATGTATGTTCATGGGGTCTCCGATAGTGCCAAGTTGAATAAATACATATTTGGTTTGGAACCTATTCTTTCTTCCGAAGTTGGAGCCATGAATCCTACATCCCTACAAGCTGCCATTCAATTGGCTGAACGTTATGGGCAGAAATACAAGGGTTTTCAGCCAAAAATAGGGCATTCTTTTCAGCCTACGCAGTTCCCAAGGACATCAAGCCATTATGGGCATGCTAAAACTGATTTTCAGCATATTGGGAAGCCATCAAATACTTTCAGCAATACCTACAGCAAGATACCCACTTTTCCTACTGTTTTTGGGTCAAGACAAAGCAGTAATTTCAGACCTAATGCTGAAAATAGATTTGATGGAAAGAGAACTGATATAAGTGCCAAAACTTCAGCCCCAACTCAAGGCAAACATGTATCAAATGACAAGCTCAAAGATATGTATGCTAAAGGACTATGCTACAAATGTGGAGAGAAATGGTCACCCGATCATAAGACCAAATGCAAGGCCAAAAATATGAAGATTAGCATGATCATCGAGGATGATTCCGATGTTGAATCTATTGAAGGAAGCTTGGCTCAGCTTGATGTCACAACAACTCAAGAAGAGGCGTATGAAAATGAAGAGAATGTCCATGATGAGTTCTATGATCCGATGGATGGGTTTCCTTTCAACCCGGGTGGTCATTATTTGGATGATTCATGGACTGATTTACATCCATCGCTATGTGCCATATCAAGTGATGCATGGAGTGGTTCAAGAGGGGATAATACCCTACGCCTTAAAGGTCAAATCAAGGGAAGGACCGCTCATATACTCATAGATACGGGAAGTACACATAGCTTCATTAATGATAAGTCACTCAATGGGCTGAAATTGAATACGCATGAAATGCTACATCACTCAAAATCCAAGTGGCAAATGGAAATTTTGAGAAGAGCAATCAATGCTGTCCAAATGTACCTATCACCCTTTCCCCATTGTGCACTACATCGGTGAGCCTAATTGCATTAGAAATGGGTCCCATTGATATAATACTTGGCTGCAACTGGCTGAAATCTTTGGGCAGATTTACCATGGATCTCAACAACATGGAAATGGAGTTTAAATGGTGTGGACAACAAGTAACACTACATGGAGTTGAAAAGAAAAGAATGGAGATGATCAGCCCCAAGAAGGTTAAGAAAGAGATAAATGCAAAGGCATGTATGTTCACCATTCTTCTTTCCAAGATTGAAGAGGATCAGCCCTTTTCTCCTACCAACAACATGGACCCATGTCTTTGTAAATTGCTGAAAGAATATGATGACATTTTTCAGCCACCTACCTCTTTTCCTCCCAAAAGAGAAGTGGATCATCCCATTGACTTGCTGCCCAATACAAAGCCCATCAACAAACCACCATATCGCCTCTCCAAAGTGGAAAGAGAAGAGGTAGAACGCCAAGTCAAAGAGCTTTTGGAAATGGGTCTCATTAAGGCAAGCCAATCACCTTTTGCTTCTCCAGTCCTTCTTGTGAAGAAGAAAGATGGCTCCTTTCGAATGTGCATTGATTACCGCGATCTCAACAAGGTCACTATCAAGAATAGGTATCCAATACCTAGAATAGATGATCTCTTAGATGAATTGAAGGATGCCAAGGTGTTCTCCAAAATTGACTTGAGATCGGGATATCATCAAATACGCATGAAGGAAGGGGATGAATTCAAAACAGCCTTCAGGACGGAGAGGGGTCTTTATCAGTTTATGGTTATGCCTTTTGGGTTATCAAATGCTCCAGCCAAATTTCAGTCTCTCATGAATAAGATACTTCAGCCATTGCTCTTTAAAACAGTTTTGGTATTCTTTGATGACATTTTGATCTATAGCAAGAATAAAGAAGACCATTTGCAGCATGTAAAAGAGGTCTTTGACATATTGAGGATACACAAACTGTTTGCCAAGGCCACTAAATGCTCTTTTATGACAAAGGAAGTTGAGTACTTGGGTCATATAGTGGGAGAAGATGGAATCAAAGTGGATCCTAAGAAGGTTCAGTGCGTCAAAGAATGGCCTACACCAACCAATGCCACTTCATTAAGAGGTTTCCTTGGTTTGTCATCCTTTTACCGACAGTTTATGAAGAACTATGCTCATGTTGCAGCTCCTCTTACCGATCGGCTGAAAAAGGAGGCCTTCTTTTGGGATGAGATCGCTGACAAGAGCTTTAATGAGCTGAAGCAATTGCTTGTTTCAGCACCCATACTAGTTTTCCCTGACTTCTCCAAGACTTTTACCATTTATGCAGATGCCAGTGGTAGAGGTTTGGGAGCAGTTTTGGTACAGGAGCATGGTGTCATTGCATTTGAGAGCAAAAAATTTGATGACAAAGAGAGAGAGGTGCATGTTTATGAGCAGGAGATGCTTGCTATTTTACATGCAATCAAGAAATGGCACCACTACCTCTATGGGACACACTTCAAAGTCAAAAGCGATCATAGGGTCTTGAGATATTTTCTCTCGCAGCCCAATCTTTCTCCCAAGCAAAAGAGATGGTTGGCCACTTTGCAATCATATGATTTTGAAATATCATACATGGCTGGCAAGGATAATGTGGTGGTTGATGCGTTATCAAGAATGTGGGCATGCAGTCTATCTACTGTGTCTACCATCTATAAGGATTGGATTGAAGACATTCAAGAGGAATATGTGCTTGATGAGTATGCTGCCCATATTTTACAGAAATTACAGCAAGGGTGTGATGCTGAATTTCCTAATTTTAAAGTGCATAATGGCCTCTTATGGTTTAAGGGTAAAGTGTACTTGATTCCCAGCAGTAAATTCAAGCTGAAGGTGCTTCAAGAGATGCATTCATCGCCAATGACTGGTCACTTGGGCCTTTTCAAGACGTTTGATAAAGTTCATCAAAGCTTCTATTGGAAAGGTCTATGGAAAGATGTTAAAGAGTATGTATCTCAGTGCTTGGAGTGTCAGTAAAATAAGGATTCCACTCTATTACCAGCCGGCTTACTTCAGCCTTTACCCATACCTACGGGCAAATGGACAGATATTTCCATGGATTTCATAACGGGATTGCCTACTACCAGTCATGGATGGAATAGTATCTATGTGGTAGTTGATAGATTGACCAAATCAGCCCACTTTATCCCAACTAAAGTCCAATATTCAGCAAGGCAAGTCGCCGAGCAATTTATGGAAGGTGTGTTCAAACTACATGGTATGCCTATGAGAATAGTATCAGACCGTGATTCGAAGTTTATGGGCAACTTCTGGAAAAGTCTATTCTCCTCTATGGGTACTTTCCTCACTCCTAGCACGGCATATCACCCTCAGACTGATGGGCAAACGGAGAGAGTCAATCATTGGGTGGAAGTGTACCTTAGGCATTATTGTCATGACACACAAGCTTCATGGGATCGTTGGATCCACCTTGCTGAATTTTGCTATAATAACACGCATCACATGAGCATTGGGATGTCTCCGTTTGAAGCTCTTTATGGGTATAAAGTCCAACTTCCATCAGTTTTATTCTATGAAGACATCAACCCACAAGCAAAGGAAGAGTTGGAAAGAATGGAGTTGCTCATGAGGCAATGCAAGGACAGCATAAGGAAAGCACAAGACGTAATGAAGGTCTATGCTGATGAGAAAAGAAGACATTTAGACTTCAAGGTTGGAGATTGGGTATTTCTCAAAGTGCCCAAGACGCATTATGCTTCATTAAAGGGTGGGAACAACAAGCTTGCTCATAGGTTTTATGGGCCATACTTGATTTTGGACAAAATTGGAGAGCTTGCTTATAAACTTCAGCTACCATCTTCCACTAGAATACATGATGTATTCCATATTTCACAGCTGAAGAAGTATGTTGGGCCCGATGTACAAGTATTGGAAGAGTTACCACCATTGGATGAGGCAGGACTGATCATATATGAACCTAAAAGCATTATTGGAAAGAGAGAGAAAGTTCTCAGAAATCGTACTCTCATTGAGTATCTCATTAAGTGGAAGAATTTTCCCATTGAAGAGTCTTCTTGGCAACCATCCACTTATGTCAGTAACTTCCCTTGGTTATTACAGGATGATATATGATGCAATATGCAGTGACTGTGCAGAGACAGCTTGCTGTATGAAATTTTTGCAGACAATAAAACTGTCCTGACTTCATCAAAATTTGATTCTGATGTTATGGGGTGATGCTTGGGAGTGTATACTTCGTTTCTACACCTCATACGCCTCATTTGGACCAATATATCAAAAGTTATGGCAGTTTTAGTGAATCAGCCCTGTTTGGACAGCAGCCAGTTTTCTCACAGTTTGGCATGCAAAAAGGTCTTCTTTTCATGGACAGTGCTTTCTTATCATTTGGAAGATGAATGGGTATGATTACTATCATCCTTGAATTGGATTTAGTCCATTACTTATTGGTTTTGAGGACAAAACCATCTTCAGGACGGGATGGTTTGTCATGAAGGGAAAATACAACATTAATATTTGCACCTTGGATTAATTCCAGCCTTTGTAAATTTAGCCCTAGCCTATGTGTACATGTGTGAACAGCCCTTAAGTTTGGAAGAGGGTTAGAATAAAAAGGGACTAGAGGCCAAAGGCAAGACATCTTTTGATCATTCAATAATCTTGGCTTTACCATTTTCTTGGAGTTAGCTTCTTCTTAGCCTTTGAAGCACTCAGCCATGGCCGTCATGTATTCTTGAATTCCCAACCATTAATACATGATGAGGATGTCTTGGTGCAATAGATTTGTTAATTCTTTGTTGTAGCTTAGTTAATTTTCAATTTCAGTTAGATTTCATTCCATGGTTGATTGCTTTCTTACAGCCATCGATAGAGCTACATAGGACCGAGCCTAGGGAAGGGGGTCGTGAGTCATCACGACCCACCTAGACTACAAAACCACCGCCAACTAAGGCCATCCCCAAAGATATCGAGCCCACGCTTAAGTGGGTGCCAAAGCACTAAAAGCAACCTACTCATTGCCAGCAAACACAGTCTTGCAAGGCTAACACCTGTCATTCAAACCCTAAGCAACCGATCCGATGCTATCGACATGGGCGCACGATCAAGCCACAATGGATCCCCAAAGATATGTTACAAGCCCAAAGATACTACGAAGGCAACACTTTGATATGGGTGCCCAAGAAGAGAGATCCTAGAAGCATAGTCCAACCATGACCATCACTTGCAAACCCATCTCCAGGAAGCCACACTCTTCCTTAGGTAGTGAACACCCAGCAAACCTGTGCAGCAAAGACTACAGAACTCGCGATAGTTATGGTAAAAAAACCCACCCAATCTATTGACCCAAACAATCGTGTGATGCCTGAGAATCATCTAAGCTTGGAGAGCTTAGCACCCTAGTGGCTGCGCAAGAAGAACGCTACTCACCATCTGTGTCACTGGAGCCACCCTCACTACCCCAAAGCAGCACTGGACTCATGGATCAGACTACAACACTACACTTAGACACACCATTGTCAAGTTCGCTGACATTAGAACCATCACTGTCTAGCCCAATTCCACCACAACCGCCAGCAGGTCTTAGGTCTTCCTACAAGCGACGTTCCTTCCTAACGATCGCTAAGGATCTTGCTGCAAATACGGGAGATGACTTGGTGACCTGCATCAAGCTCTTGGATAACACCTTTACCACATTCGCTAGGAGCTATGAAAGACTTGACCTCGGCTTGCTTGATGAACCCCTTGCCATTGAGGTTCGTTCTTTATTCTACACTTGGGAAGAATACGAGTTCATGACCGTCACATCCCCCAAGGTCTCAAAGGAGTTGATCGCTGATGGTGAAATCTCAAAAGAGCACGCATTAATTAGACGACTCATAACATCATACTGCAAGCCCCAAAGGCCTGTGTTGGTGAGTGAAAATGAGCGACCGGGGTCATGATGCTACGTGAAGTCAAGTGGAGTAACACATGCAAAAATCATTTTTTTGTCTTTCTAAGGCTTACCCGTAGCGGGAGTCGGGTTTATAGATGGAAATCCCAAGTGGTACCATGCATGTTCAACACGTGGTTGTGATGTTTCAGTTTTGAGACGCGCTTCATGTAGGAAGAGAAGAAAATGTGTTCTCGTTTCCGATTTTGAGTCCTTGAGTGGAATTTTACGTGGCAAGGGGCATGTTTGCCATCTAGCAATTAAGGGGAAGCAAGGGGCAACTTGGAAAAATAGGGAAAAAAATAAAAACGTGAGGAGTTTTTTTTAAAGGAAAAAAGAAGAGAAGAGAAGTGCTCGACACAAGACAATCAACGTGAGAGAGAGAGAGAGAGAGAGAGAGAGAGAGAGAGAGAGAGAGAGAGAGAGAGAGAGAGAGAGAGAGAGAGAGAGAGAGAGAGAGAGAGAGAGAGAGAGAGAGAGAGAGAGGGAGGGAGGGAGGAAGAAGAAGAATCTTGCAGGCTAAACAAGGGAGAAATCTGAAGCTCAGAAGAAGAAGAAGAACAAATTGTTAGAAGAAAGAAACCGTAAAGCTGAAGTTATTGAAGTTGTGGAGCAAGATGGCAGGGCTGCTGAAGTCAATGGGCTGATGCGAGTTCTCAATTTTCAGATGATGGTAATAAGAGTCTTCTTTTTGTCTTGTTTTCTTCTACTTCTGCGTGGGGCAGAGAGTTTACAGATCAGTTTTTTATGTATGGATATGAGGATAAGACAGTAGAGGGATGTTCTTCATCCTCTTGAGAGTGATGCATGTTAGTTGTTGAGTGAGGCTTCCTATCAGCAGAGAAGAATGGAAGTGAAGGATCTCTACATTTGAAACTGGGTATGTAGTAGGGAATATGTATTATGGTCAGGTGTTGAATGCACAGACTCAAGTTACTTAAAATTTGAAAGGATTTGCAACCAAGAAATAATGGATCAAAGTTTTTAAAGTTCAAAGCTCCTGTGACTCTTCATCAATGCAAGATTGTGCTTTTGGAATAGAGAAGTTGTGTTTGTTGTATAGAGCATGCAGGAATTCAGGACTGTAGACTGTGCAGAGCTGTTTTAGGAGGGTAGTAGATCAAGGAATTTGACTCTGAGTTGTTCTAAACAATTATATATTGGAAAGAGAGCTACAACTTTCCTTTTTGAAGCTTGGTGATCTGAGGTTTGGTTAGAAATGTTATGAACTATTTTGTGTAATGATCCATGGGGCAATTTCTATGCTCTATGAGGAAACATGTGAATTCAGCAGCATCTATGTCACCAACTTGATTTCTCATCAAAGTCATCATGATTATCCATTGTGCTATATTAGTGTAAACTCTATTTTGATACAGTAATGGAATGTCCATAGCATTGAAATGCTTATAACAGCTGAGTTGGCATGAAAGTTGGCCGTATAAAGCTTTGAGTACCTATGTATTTGGTTTGTATTTATGTGTGCTCTGAAGAAAGAACAAACAGGGTCTACAACTAATTTTGTACTGCTTGAAGAAATCTGCATGGGGTTGCCATCCCTAAAAATAGAAATTGTGTGAATCTAAAAGCTCATGTTGTCAGAGTCTCTACCATGGTTGTTTCAGCATCAGATTCTCTCTAAAAATGGTAATTCTGAGCTTTAAGGTTTAAATTGCTCAAGTTGTTGAGTTGATGTCTCAGTGAGGAGTGAGTGATCAAGAATTTTTTATCATGTGTTCAGTGGTGCCATCTCGTGGGTTTTGTTGAGGTGAGATCCTCGATCTTTATCGTGTGGTGTTGTCTTGGGGGTTGTTAGAGGCCGACTACCCAATTCACCTACCATAGATTGGTGCCCTTGCCGAGGATCTCCCGTATTGAAAATCTCTTGTGGATCTTATCAGTTGGGAAGTGTAAGGTTTGGAAACCAACCTGTACACAAACTGAAGCATGGCAGCTTTTGGATATGAACCCTTCTTTGGTATTGAAAATGAGGATGCTAATCAATTTATCAAGAGATTGTAGTGGATGGCCTACCAAGATCGAAGGGACACTAATGCAGATAAGCTTCGAATGGTTGGCATGTTGCTTGAAGGATCTACAAGATTATGGTGGAGCTTATTGAATGAAGAGACAAGGGAAAATTGGAATGAAGTTAAAAATGAGTTCCTTACAAGGTTTGCAACTAAGCAAACTACTGAGAGTTTATGGAAATCTTTGGAAATGATGTTTTAGGGAGAAAATGAGAAAGTGTCTAAATTTGCTGTGAGATTTGAAGCAAAATAGATAGAAATTGCACAGAGTATGGAGCAACCTCCCATGATGTTCTTGAAAAAGGACAAGTTTGTTTCATTGCTCAAACCTGAAATTAGAGAAAAGATTTTGATCAAAGACCATGATATGTATGAAGATGCAGTCAAAATAGCCAAGAAAAGCAAAGGAAAATACAATTGAGGTCGAATCGATCAAGAGATATTGTTGTGCATGCATTTTTATGGCCTAATCAAGTTGACACTGCTGCAGGAAATGCAGGACAGTAAGCTATGAATATTCATGGGGCATTTGAAAGAGCGGAGAATGGAACTCAACAAGGCCATAGGAAAGCTGATGATGATGTGATTAGTAAACTGTAGAAACAATTGGCAAATATGAATTTGAATATGAGCCTATTGCAGGCAAGGTAGCCTCAAATGCAACCCAGATTTAGAGGACCTCCAAGAAATAGATGGGAAAACTTTGAATGCTTTAATTTCAGGGAGAGAGGTCATATTGCTCCTGATTGCCCTTATCCAAGAAGAACAGGAGGGGAGATGTATCCCGTGCCACAAGGGAATGCTAGGCAAGACGCTAGACGTCAACAAGAACAAAGGCCACTTGAACCAGCTAGGCAATAGTTGGAAAGAAGACCTAATGAAGGCACATTGGGTATGAATTTGATTGAAACCAACATGTCTGATGATGGGGAAAATGCAGAAGTTCTAGCTAATAAGAGAGTCAGAGAGAGGGATACTGAAACTAAAACTCAAAGGGAAGCAAGGATTAAAAAGGGAAATAGGTTGTAGATGATCCAGAAACTAGCAGGGAAGCCAGACAACTAAGGAAGATTCAAATGGGAGACTTTGCTTTCGGAGTCAATCAAGTTCCTTACAACCTGCTTGAGGATTTAAAAGGTAAAAAGGCTGATGTTACATATGGTCAGCTACTGTAGATGAACTCATCTTTGAGGAGGCAATGGCATGATTTGGTTAGCATTAGGAAAGGAAAAACCCAAACTGGGCATGTTGGAGTGGTATACCTATCAGATGTGAAAGACATTATACTTGTCATCGACGCATGGATACATGGAAGGAAAATTGTTCAAGTTTATGTTGATGGTGGTGCGCAAGTTTGTGTAATCACTGAAGAACCAATGTTGCAAATGCATCTTAAAATGATAGGGAAGTCATTGTTTAAGGTTAAAATGGCAAATAGCTCAAAAGTGAAATGCTTGGGAGTCATTGAGAACTTGGAAATCAACATTGGAGGCCAAAGAGCATGTTTGGATTTCCATGTTATTCCTACAAAACTTGGGACATATCCTCTTATTTTTGGATGACTGTGGTTGATTGGTATGAGATTTAGACAAGATTGGTATAGAGGTCAATTGGAACTTTATCTAGAGAAGCCAACTCATAAGAGGGTGATCTTTGACATGAAAACAGGGTCTGTCATTCAAAATGGACATGAAAGTGATATTGGACGTGATGAAAGTAGTGATTCAGAAAATTCCAGCCTTAATGAGGAAGATAGAGAATGGGAAGCTAGCCTACTCTCTAGGTATGTTGACCTCTTTGGGTTGTCAATCCATGGTTCAAAAAGAGAGGATAAAGTTGTAAATATTATTGCAAAAATTACAGACTTCATGCATGAAACATGTGATCAGCAACCTGAAATGAATGTTGGACTGCTTAAGCTTATGAATATCTTGGAAAATGACTTGACTAATGATGAAAGAGATGAATATTCAGCCATTTTTCAGAAATACTCGAAATTGTTTGCTACAAACTATCACCAACTGAGGGGTACTAATAGCATTATGCACCATATCAAATTGAAAGAAGGGTGTAAACCAGTGGCTCAAAAACTCAGAAGACTTGGTACAATTCAAGAAAATGTACTTAAAGATGAAATTCAAAAGTTGCTTGATGTTGAATTTATCTATCCTATTGATGATGTAGAGTGGGTGTCTCCCATTGTAATCAGACCAAAGAAGAATGGAAAGTGGAGAGTATGTGTTAATTTCAAGCCTCTTAATGCAGCTACTAAGAGGGACTACTATCCTCTTAAGTTTAATTAAATCTTCTAAGAAAATGTCTATATACTCTTTCATCCACAAAAATTACTCTTTTGATTCATTGTCCTTGACTAATTTTATTGAGTTTAATCAAGTATTCATGCAATCCTTTACTTAGCCCTTGCACTATTCATGAAGCTTTAGCTAACTATTACCAATTTTGCATTGAGTTTTCACTTGATTTCCTTCTAGGTTTCAAAATAAGAATTTGCCTCTTTCACAATGGATGTAAGCATTGTTGGGAATTAGCTAGTCCATTCCTAACAAGCATTCATAAGTGCCCAAGTTCATGACACGAAACCTTACACTAATAGTCTTATTGCCTAGACCAACCTCTACATTCCTATTTTGTTGTGATGATACAACTTTCTTTCCATTTGCTAACTCTACCAAAATTTTAGATGCTAGTGTAGCCTCTATGCCGAGTTTGTGTGCACATTTTGGATAGATAAAGAAATGAATACTTCTACAATCTATCAAAATTTATAAGTGTTCGTCTTGATAGTTCAATGGTGTTTGAATCAATGAGAACTTGTAGTTTGGTCCCTTCTTATCAAAAGTAGCGTGGATCATCTTTCCATTTCTACTTCCATTGAGGATTCTTCTACTTCCTCTCCTATGAGAGTTGCTACAGCATCCATTTCTTTTCCTTTTCCTATTGCACCTCTACTTTGGCCACATAATTGTCCTTGTCGAGGAGGTTGGTTTAGTTTGGGTCATTATGTTTTATAGTGGCCTGGATCATTACAGTGGAAATAGCTTTGAGTGCCATTGCTTTGGTTTGACACAACAAAGGTGCCGATTGTATTAACCTTAGCCTTCTTTCTTGCATCAAATTTTTGTTGCCGTTGCACTCTTTTTATGAAGGCATAGGATCCTTTGTTGGGTGATCCTCCTTGACTCTATCCATTTAAGGTTGGTTCGAATGTAGGGATTAGCATTTTGAAGCAATACATGTCCTTCCCATTCATCACCTTTCATGATACAATGGAGAAAGATCATAAAGTCAATCTAAGTTGTACATAAATTAATCCCTCCATCCAAAATCTAGGAAGTGTATGGTCGATGCAAACATGACTTAAAATATAAGAAAATGATTCCAACCTTCATCATGAATTAGTGGCAAAATGAATCATACATAATTTCTTATCAATTGATTCCTATGGAGTTTTAACAATTTGCAAATAATATCTAGATTCATACCTAAATCTTTATTTTAATGTGATATCAATTATAAATTGCATATCTAATGAATTGCGATGGCACATATATTTGGTAGTCCATCAAAAGGTAATCAAGGTAACTACCATTTCGAACTCCTGGGAATAACCGAACATTCGTACCCTTGAACTACTTGAGTCTACCTCATAGAGGAAGAAGCTCCACCTCAACCCCACAAGGATCGACCTAAAATGGGGCCTAAAATAATCCTACGATCCCCTAAGAACATTATCTAGTATCAATTTGAGGTGGCAGTTTAGCCATTGTTGCAATTGATTTAGTGAAAGTGGAAAAGAAGGGAAAATAATACATGTCAACCCCTCTACTACCCACAAGGTATAGTCTCGACTCTGGCCCCCTAAAACGGCACTAGTTGGAATCTAAGATGGCACACTAGGACAACTAATATTCAGCCCTTCCTAGCTTGTTGTAATCTAGCTTCTTATTTTGTACTTTCTTCGGTAGAAGCTCTCAGCTAATTGATATCACCCTACCATAGGAAAGATCTATTGGGAATCTAACCACCTCCTTCCCTCAAGGAGTAGTTTTAGTTTTTTCATTAACCTAACACATTTTAGTTTGACATAGTAAACCATCTTCATTAATTAGCCCATCAAATGGTATTCCATCACATTAGTTAAGCATAGATATGAATACAAGGGAAAGCAATCCTTTCGAAAAATATTTATTTATTTATTTAAAATTATTTTATTTATTATTATTACAATAATGGTTCCAAGCCATACTATCATTCCATTCGAAGGCCAAAATAACCCCACCGAGTTTGCTCTTAGTTAGCATTAAGACCTTTTGGAAGATCCACCTGAGCTTGTTAGGGAGCACGCTAATCCTAGAATTTCCAAGGGATTATGGCCAAAGTCCTCTTGGCTCCTTCACGCCTCCTAGCTAAATAACAAATCTCTACCAAGAGACCTCTCTCATTTGGTGTTGGTTCTACTATCCAAAGTAGTAAATGTAGCTTCCTTGGTGAAGAGCTAGTGCAACTAATCTTAGAGGAGGTCTAGTAAATGCATCCAAGAAGTAACTCTATTGGGTAAATTATTTCTTAGAGTCCACAAATAGTGTAAATAATTTTTTCAATGCAACAAGTACTATAATAAAATACACTTGTGCATGAGTGCTCATCTAAGCTCTAAGCTTACAACCATAGGTTCCACATAATTTAAGTTCCGTCTCATCAAATATTTCATTTTTAGAAGGGCCAAAGCAATTATCTTTTTGTTTCAATTCCATTAAGATACCTTGCTAGACAATTCTCTAGCAAAAATAGTTAATATTTTCCTAACCCTTACTAGTTTGAGAGGGATCGATCTCTCTTAACTAGATATTACTTACAAGATAACTAGGATAATATGTAACCATCATCTCAAATTATCTTTATTTCCTTGAGCTTTTCTCTTTATCGCATAAGGGTCTCCTTCAAAGGCAAAAGTTATCCTTGATTTACAACAAAATTTCTAAATAAATCATTTCACTATCACAATACAAATTACCCAATTGATTAAGAAGTTCTAAGCATGACTAGGTACCATCACAAGAGAGACATTTCTATTGGAATTTTCTCCTAAACACCTATATTTCTCGTCTAACTACTTGACTCTTAAGTATCCATGAGTTTGAGAGGGATCGATCTCTCTTAACTAGATATTACTTACAAGATAACTAGGATAATATGTAACCATCATCTCAAATTATCTCAATTTCCTTGAGCTTTTCTCTTTATCGCATAAGGGTCTCCTTCAAAGGCAAAAGTTATCCTTGATTTACAACGAAATTTCTAAATAAATCATTTCACTATCACAATACAAATTACCCAATTGATTAAGAAGTTCTAAGCATGGACTAGGTACCATCACAAGAGAGACATTTCTATTGGAATTTTCTCCTAAACACCTATATTTCTCATCTAACTACTTGACTCTTAAGTATCCATGAGGATCCTAGGATATCAAGTAATCACAATGTATATTGTTAACATTATTACCTAGACTTGAGTTGGTGCAATGGGGGCAATGCTCGTACTTTGCCTTTAACCCTCTCTTTGTGCCGATAAGGACGAATATTAGGATATCTCAAATAGGTGTGAAATCTTGGCTAGGCATCTAGGATCCAAGTGTATGGGCTTTGAAGAACACCGATGACATGTGCATAGGCATGGGCTCAACCAACACAAGACTATCGGAACATGGAAGTATTATAGGAAGTCAAACCCAATTGGCTTACATCACTAAGCATAAAGTATGTCTTCATGTCCCTGCTAGTAAATCTCTTTAGTCCTGTAAAATCCCCATTTCCTAGATGAGGCCTTTGATTACAAAAACCCTTTATGTGAACACTATCACCTAAAGACCTCTCACCGTTGCGTGTAATGTGTAAAAGAATGAATAAACAATAGTTCATACATTCTCTGAGTGTGCCTAAGTTAAGTAGGTGTAACAGACTATTCACAACTGGTGGAAGGGATTTGGTCTTGGGAACCATACCTTCCTCAAGTCGATCTTGTTCAAAGATAGAGGACCCCTTGATGAGGAAATTATGAAAGGCATGAACCTATTGAGAGTAATGGTGCTAAAGTACATATGAAAAATCTATGAGTTAGGGTCTTTTTGAAAGAAAATACTAAGAAGAGAGCATTAGTGGATGGAAAATCTAGTATTGTCTGTAATATTTTGGTGGCACTTCAAGGGTGTGTGCTTGTTAGCTTCTATGCCTTGATGTACTTTTACAATGTTGTAATCCTTTATTTTACTTTCACTAATATGAGTTGCATCACCCTCTTTCTTTCGATCCTTCAAGCACTCCATGCATATGGTGATTCAAAAACAAAAGAAACAACAACGAACTTAAGAAACTCCTTGGACACACTTTATTCTACTCCTAGTCAAGATCAAGTGGAGGTTTTGATTGAGCTTAACCCTATTACACCAAGCAAGCTTTTCATATTTTTCTCTTGAATTAGGCTCAATGGCTCTTCTCCAAAGCTTCCTAAGTCCTACAAATTAGACTTACAACAGAAAACTACTTACATACTCCACTTGCAATGAGTGTCACCATGCACTAAGCCTCAACAACAAGCACCTTGAGACATGAGAAGCCTACCCATTGTCTAGACAAGAAATAATCCATGATTGTTGTAGCATCTTCTTTCTCTTTGAGTAATAAGGAATAAGACACAATGATGAAGTGTAGCTACTTTCATATTCCTCAACATGTCCTTAGTTGACTCATTTTCATTAGGTAAGCTTTCTATGAGCATAATCAAAAGTGTCTTATTTTGAAACTATTACATTTATGCGATCTAGTTGGTTCATGATGCTCCTCATTTTGTTTATATACTTTGCTCAATGAAGTTTTTAGACTCCAACGAACTTAGTTGTTAAGTTCAATTCTTGGTTCTTTGCTTTTAGCCCACATTGTTTAACTCATTCCAAACTTGCTTTGAAATGCCTTCAACAAAAATTTGACATATATGACTCGTTAGTTGATCTCTCTCTCTTTCCAAACTAAGGTACTTTTTTTGTACCCCTTAATGTTAATATCCCAAAGTTTCATGTGCATAAGAGCAAAGGTCATTTGTGTGGACGAAGTATGAACAAATGCTCATTGAGTTGTTCAATATGAATATTTAAACTAGAACTTGCCATGTCTATGAAGAGGTCTTATTGGAATGTAAGGGACCAACAATTTCTAACTCCTTAAAATGAGACAAGACATGGAACTATATGACTAAAAAAGGCACATTAAGATTGGTCAATGTAAAACACATGAACTCCATTTCTAAATAAAGATCATAAACTCATATTCTTTTACAAGGTATGATCCCAATTAAAAATCTAGTTCATAAAGATGTATGATGTCCATGATAGAAGTTGAAACCCTAATCACTTATCTCAAAACCGCAGATTTTTCCAAGTTTGGGTTATGGAAATGGCTTGCAAACTGCCCTTCAGAGCAAACATCTATTTTAAAGTGAACCTAGAATGATTGCTCTTAGGCTGTATCTCTTGCATAAATTTGAGAAGATAGCTAAGCAAATAAACGCGTACTTTCTTACTTAGTAGTTACCAACTCCCTTGCAAGGGGATAGACATTAGAAATTGAGTGCTTGCTCATGTGTAAGGTAATCTATTTGACTTGTGTGTGTGAAAGCACCTTTAAAACAATGTTCTACTTGTGTTCTACTTTCTTTCATGCACTAGCAACATGCTAACCAATTCAAAAAGAAAAGGAGCAGCGATGTATCCACACTAAAGCCCAAATGTTAAGTCAAGAGTGGGCTCGTTTTGAGACACCTTGCTCTCTATAAGACTTTTAAGAGAAAGCAACACTACAGGATGAATATGTCCTTGATCTGTAATTGTGTTTTGAATGTGCCCATCACATATAAGTGACCAAAGGCTTTCATACCATGGAGTGCAACACTACGATATGGATAATCTTCAACCCGATCTAATTTTAGGACACTGACATGGGAAGTTGACAAGAAGAAAAGTCTGAAATGTGCACACTTTTGTTCCAATACTAGTAGCAACAAGCCGATGCCATCGTCATGTAATCTCCAAACTGAGCACTCAATATTTGAAAACTGAGCACTCTGTTTTTGGCACTGGCAAACTTGATTGGTATGCAGTGTCCTCAAAAGAGCTCAATTGACTGGAACTGGCACCACTTCCACTCAAGAGTCAACAACAGACCATTGAGCATGGAAAAGTCTTGCATGTTGTACACCTTTTACAGACACACACATCCTAGATGAGCAAGATTTTCCACTCTAAAGGATTCCTGAAACATGCTAGTTTGCATGCCTTCATTTGGTTCTTTTAGTTCACTCTGCACATGATTTAGACCCTTCCAGAGTTCTTGCCGACAAAGTATCCAACCAAGTATGCCAAGAGAAGTACTAAAAGGGCCGAAGAACAGCTATGATCCAGAACACTTTGCGTGAAAATTATTGTTAACCTGCCAATCAGACGGTTGTTGAAGTGAACTGACCTGTGCTTCTGAATAATTTCTAGTAGCATCCCAAAAGGACTCTTCGTGCATCATTTTAGAGCATTCTTGCTGACAAAGTATCCCACCAAACATGCCAAGAGAAGTACTAAAAGAGACGCAAGGGCAGTTGTGCTCCAAACGGCTTTTACACGAGAATTTTTGTTAGCCTGCCCATCATCAGATCCTTGAAACGAACTGATCTGTGCATCTGAATTATTTCTAATGGCCTCCCAAAAGGACCTGTCTGTCATACCTGGACTCAAAGCCTCAAGCTCCAAAACTTCAGATTGAACCAAAGGTTTGTCCATTCCAAGTAACTCCATGCAACGACTGCTAACATCCTGCAAAAAATACAGCAAGTGTTATTATATTATGAAACTTGGCACCATAAGCCAGTATAAGCCTCTTGCAATCAACGATCTCTATCCTGTTTCATCAAGGGACTTCACAAACACAAGAAACTCTTCACACAACCTTTTTTGAAACGCCAGAAGAAATGTGCATCATCTGTTAATGCTTAATCCCATCATTAAAGAAGATAATAAAACACACAAGGTTCCACCAGGAAAATAACACACTACTTAGGATGACGCCTGATGCTCCTAAAACACAGATCTGCTGCTACAGTCATAGCAATGGGAAAGGTCTAGGAGGCTGAAAACTGTTGGAGAAGCTGGAAGGTGGCAGGGAGACAAAGGGTGCTGAAGGGCATGAAAACCTCACAAAAGCAACGTGTAGATGATGTCACTGCTGCTGCCACAGAAAAAACAGCAGTTCTCTACCTCACACTGCATGTATACCGCATCCATCACATTGGGATCCTTGCCGATCGCATCAGGAATGCTGCCACAATCTGGGCATGTCTGAAATCTGCTGATAACAACCTCCCACTGCCACAACAGTCGCAAGGGATAAAGAAAGCAGCACCAGCAAACATGATCAGCTGTGAGGCCCATCATAGTCTGAACTGCAACACTCCCACGAATAGCTGGCAAACACATTCTAAGAGAGCTTCATTAGTGAGAATGAACTTTGTGATGTGATGCCTGTGAAGATACACTAGGGTTTGTAGAGAAAACAAAGTATACAAACATGGCTAACACACATGAAACTCATACAAGAACACAAATGGCGAAGAAGAAACTGAGGAATGAATGTAGCAATGAAATGAATGACAAAAGGAAGCAATACAAATGAAAGGTGCTCAACAAGCAAAGGCTGTCCAACAACCACAGTCTCTCACAGAAGTTGGTTAAGAAAGAGTGTCATTCTTTGTGAACTGATACCAAGTGCGGCAAACAACCTATGTCCTAGAAGAAATATGATGCAAAGAGCTGAAGACAGCAGCCCAGCAGGCTGGATATCAAAATGCAGCAGAGTCGAGGCTGAGGATGACAAAATGCAGCAAGGTACCACCTAGCAACAAAATTTGTCTAAATATGCAGCAGCTGCCAGTCAAAATGCAGCCACCCTCTGTAACCAACCTTCCTTCTTGGCAAGGGTGGTAAGTAAGCTGATTAAGCACTAGCTATAGCAAGCATAAAATTCACATAAACTGAAATACAAATGTTACCAATAATCTTGGACATTGGACACCCATTTGGCCCCAAAACTAACACCCTTTGCAGTGTGTCTTTAACTTGTATTGCTCAAGGTTGAAAGTACACTGAGATCCAGCCTAACCTATTTCAATCTTCAATACATCTTGCTATCCATATCAACCAACAAGCCTTCAAAAAAATTTGCCCCTTTGGTTTGCTTGGGGATTAGCCTTCAATTTTCTCCTTTTGAAGATAAATTCTACCCCAAACTTAACGTTGGCTGGGTGGCCTCTTGAAATTCTCTAAAATCCCCAAATTTCAAGTACTAGGCCCTAAATTCTAAGCACTCTTCCTTGGGTGGCTGATGCACCCTAGTTTCTACTATAATTTAGGGTTTATCATCAAAAATTCTTTAATTGCACCCTCTTGGGACTGAATTTGACTGAGATCTATTGAGGCAAACTGTAAATTGGTTGAGAGAGAGAGAAAGAGAGAGAGTGTGTGTGTATGTGTGTGTGACAAGGACGTGAAATGTTATTGCTTTCCTTAGCACTTGATTAAATGTTAATCAAATTTGCTAATGTGACTTACACATGTTAGGTGCAAGTCAATTATTTCACAGTGTGGGACCTAGAACCCCGAGATATTAGTTGGTGACAAAGGCAAAAGTTGTAATAAGTTATGCCTAATAGGTACTAGGTGGTATCCGGTGTCAGATTTTGGCCCAAACCAATTTATTGGCCACTAATGTTGGTGGGGACATTAGAGGCTAGGCATAATTATTTAATTAATGCCAATCTAAGGGCTAATAAATGCTCGTGGATACTTGTAAGACAAATTGGCCTAACCAAATTAATTATTCACTAGTGAAATTAATTTATTGAGCATTAGAATAATTATTAAATCAATTTTCAAAATTAATATTCTAAAAATTTAATAAGTTGAATAATGTTAGAAAATGGGATTAGAAGGCTGTCACTTGGCAAAACTTGCCCATGCAAGTGAAAAAAACGTTTTTAGGAACTAGTGGAAGTCTATTTAGCCATTGTGAGAGAGAAGGAGAGTAAGGGCAAGCTGTTAATGCCATTTGTAGCCACCAGGATTTAGTCCTACAACATGTGACAGCAATTTGGAGCCCTCCAAGAGCAAGTGACAACAACCCAAGATCCTTCTAGTGCAGCTGATAACATACAAAAGGAGACAACAGTCTTTCTAGCGGTCCTAAGCTATAGCTAACAACTTCCATGGCTGTTTAAGAAAGTAATACTTTTTTAATATTTCTCGCGATGAAACTCTAAAATTTCTCTCTCTACAACATTCTCTATTATCCCTCGGCTATCTCTCAAGTTATCACTGCATTTTCTAGGAATTTACAACATCAAAGGAAGAGATTTCAATCAATCTCTACTGTAAACCCTCATTTACAGTAGAATTTAGGGTTGACAGCCACCTCAAAATGTGTGCTTAAAATTGAGGGCCTAGGACTTGAATTCCAACAATTGAAATTGGGAAATTTCAAGGAGATTCAAAAGGCCAACCCGTCAATATCAAATTTGGGGCTGAATTAGTCTTTCAAGGTGCCGGGTGAAGGCCAATCCCCAAGCAAACCAAGGGGCAAATCAATTTGGAGACTTGCTCGTCAATTTGGACAGCAAGAGGCACTTGGATTATCAAAGAAGATCGAGGTCTCAATTGTATACCTTCCATTTGCAATATAAGATAAAGAAATACGGCAAGGGGTACCAATTTTTGGACCAAGAGGGTGTCCAATGTCCAAGATTAAAGTGATAAAGTGGCATTCTCAGTTTACATGAATTTTATGATTGCTGTAATTAGTGCCCAATCAAATTATTTACCACCCTATCCAAGGAGGAATGCTCGTTCTAATAAGGTTCCATTGCCAGGATACTATCAATTTCCTTGACTTGGTGGACCCGAGGTACCTGATTGAAAGTTAGAAGCTTTGCTCTAGTGCTGAAATTGTATTCAGCTGAGCATTACAACAAGAACGTCTTCAAATAGTGAGATGGGAACAAGCAAGCATGATGCCTCTCAATCTGAAAAGTCACGAAGTCTTGGGAAAAAAGGTAAAATAAACAACATGATTATGGACTTCCACTACTGCATGCTGAAACTAACTGTGGTGCATGTTACCTACAACCTCTAGTTCTTCATTTAAGGATATTGTAAGTTGAGTCAAAGCAACTTTCGACATTTTGTGGATGCATGCTGACTTTGTAAACTTTGCTCCCCAACGAGAGAATCCCATGTTAAATATGTGATAGACATGCACATTGATAGGTGGTTGCTTGTTCATAATTCTAATTGTTTCTCAGCAGCAAAGAAGACAGCCAAGAACACTAGTGTTGGAGACACGCACAATCTCCTATGATTCTGTCTGACAAATATTGCATATTAGTTAAGATGAAATCGCAACAATATGAAAGTATAAAGCATCACAATACTTAAGGGGAAGAAAGAAATACAACCTAGTGGAGGTTTCAAGGCAAGTAAAGTTATAGGTCAAGTTTCCGTATACTTCTTGGTGAAGCTTCAGCATTGTTTCAACAATAGATGCAAAGTGGATGGAAGAGAATGACTGGGCAGACCATTCTCAATTATTACAACTTTACCGAGATGCCTTCAACTCGGGCTCAATGAGATTCAGCAAAGCAAGGGTCTCGAGCATTGCCTGATGCTCAAGGGGGAGGTAGCACTTCCACTCCACTAGTTGTGGATAGCTCTCATATGTAGTGAATGTATTCAGCATGCATCCAAGATACTGTGCTGACAGTATGTTTGCCATGAGATCACTACTCGATGTACTAGTCATTGTGAGATGTATGTAGATGCATATGGTTGTTAGTGCGGCTTTGAGCCTATACTTTTGCATCAATTTGTGATCAATTCATTATCAATTGGGCATGAGCTTTTGCCTCAATTTTAAAATCAAAATTCTGATAAGTTTCAACTCAATTTTTTATCAGTTTAAGAACCATTTATGGTCACTTTTGGGATCAGTTTTGCATCAGTTTGTGATCAGTTCTCAGATCAGCAGGTGATCAGTTTGTGATCAAATTATGCTCTGTTTTCAATGGTTTACAGCCGATTCCATGGATAGCAGTATGTAAGTAAATGGCATTGAGAGTTTCAGTCATGGTTTATCTTGAGAATATGCTTTACTATGGTTGTGAAGTCAGAATAGTTGAGAAACATGAGTTATGGATGCATCCAATGGATTTCTAGCAACAATTCTAGGCTAATTCTCAATATTATCTGATGTGTATGCTCGCTGGAAATTTTCAGCAAGGTTTGGGGCATGTGGCATGGTTGGACAACACTGGCTAATGTTGTGACTATGATGCCTTATGGAAATTCCACTGCAATATGCTTTTGTTCTAGCACAATGCAGTGCAATCGAGATCAATTGTAGGGATTTCAAGAGAGAGGTCTGTCACAAGGACGTGAAATTTTATTGCTTTGCTTAGCATTTGATTAAAAGTTAATCAGATGTGCTAATGTAACTTGCACATGTGAGGTCCAACCTAGGATCCCGAGATATCAATTGATGCCAAAGGCAAAAGTTCTAATAAGTTATGCCTGATGGTACTATGTGATACTTGGTGTCAAATTTTGGTCCAGACCAATTTATTGGCCACTAATGTTGGTGGTGACATTAGAGACTAGGCATTAATTAACTAATTAATGCCAATCTAAGGGCTAATAAATGCTCAAGGATATTTAGAAGACAAATTGACTTAGCCAATTTGATTATTAGCTGGAGAAATTAATTTTTTAGCTCTAGAATAATTATTAAATTAATCTTCAGATTATATATTCTGAAAATTAATTTAATAAGCTGGATAATGCTGAAAAATGGGATTAGAAGGCTGCCATTTGGCAAAACTTGCCCGTGCTAGTGGTAGAAACATTCTTGCGGCCTGGTGGAAGTCTATTCCAACCATTGTGAGAAAAAAGGAGGCTATTAGAGAGCAAGGAGAGGCTGCTGATGTAATTTGCAGCCACCAGGGATTAGTCCTACAACATGTTGGAGCCCTCCAGGAGCAGGTGACAGGAGCCCAAGGTTCTCCTCGTGCAAATGATAGCATATAGGATAGGGTATCAATCTTTCTGGTCGTCCTAAGTTGTAGGTGACAACTTCCATGGCTATTTGAGCAAGGCAGCATTAGCTTTTCAACATTTCTCATGATGAAACTCTGAAATTTCTCTCTATAGCATTCTCTCTCATCCCCCAACTATCTCTCAAGTTATCTCAACATTTTTCAGCAATTTGAGCCATCAGAGGAAGAGATTTCAGTCAATCTCTGCAATAAACCCTAATTTAGGGTAGAAATTAGGATTTTGATAGCTGCCTCGAGATGCGTCCTCAAAAATTGAGGGCCTAGGACTTGAATTCCAATAGCTAAAATTGAGAAATTTCAAGGAGTTTTAAGAGGCTAGCTAGCCAATATCAGATTTGGGGCTAAGTTTGTTTTTCAAGGAGCAAGGTGAAGGCCAATCCCCAAGCAAACCAAGGGGCAAATTGGTTTGGAGACTTCCTAGTCAGTTTTGACAACAAGAGAACTTGGATTAGTGGAGGAGATCAGAGGATCTCAATTGTACTCCTATTTGCAATATAAGATAAAGAAATACTGCAAGGAGCGCTAATTCTGGGGCCAACAAGATATCCAATGTCCAAGATTAAAGTGGTAAAGTGTGCATTTTTAATTTACGTGAATTTTATGCTTGTTGTAATTAATGATTAATCACGTTATTTACCACCCTATTCGAGAAGGAAGGCTAGTTAGAGAGAGAGAGAGAGAGAGAGAGAGATTCATTGCCAAAATTGGCTGAAATTTAATGCTGCTCTACTATGAATGGCTGATTGACTAATCGCATCATCAATTGGAGCCCCACATGTAGTCGCCTGCCCTCATGGGTTCCAAAATTGTTGTCACTTCCTTGTAGATTTTATGCTAAGAAATGCACTTAGCCACTTAAACAGCCCCAAAACATGCTTATTTTAGGCTTGTTTTACCCAAAACCCTAAACGGGGAGCGGATCGAGAAAGTTAAGTGGGAGAGAATCTAGAACCCTAATTTTCTATAAATTGGCAGCCAGCTTTCCACTCTTTCACAATCTCGTTTTTACAGGTTTCAAGTGTTACCAGCTTGCTGCCCACACCTTGGTCACGGAGGACATCTCAACCCTTGTTGTCCATCACTATTCCCTACAGTCTGGCGCCTGTTTCCAGCCCTCCACAAGCTGATTGCTGTTGTTTCTGCCTGGCGACTGACTGTTGTTCATCTGCACTGCTGTCGTACAACCTGCCACGGCAACAAACTGTTGTGTTTGTAGGCTCCAACTCTCCTGTCTGCAGATCGCTGCAGTCTTTCTCTCTCCTACCGGCTGTCCTGCCTGCGTTTTCAATCTTTCTCTCGCCTGCAAGCTCCGTTTTTAGTCTTTCTCTCTTTGGCAAGCTGTCCTACCTGCGTTTTCAGTCTTTCTCTCTCCTACATGCTCTATTTTTAGCCTTTCTCTCTCCTGCAGGCTATCCTACCTACGTTTTTAGTCTTTCTCTCTCCTACAGGCTCCGTTTTTTAGTCTTTCTCTCTGTTCACTGCTGTCTCTATCATATCCAACTTCTCACTGTTGCGTTTGCTGGTGTTCGATATCCGAAGGCTGCCTTGCTACTATTCGGGATCCATTCGAAGTACGACACACTCTCCAGCTCATTACCCCTGCCTTAATCCTAGACATACAGGAGTTCGAGGTACAGTATTCATTCACTGCATAGTGTGTTTGCTGCATGAGCATCGTATTATTAGTAGTCATATCATTACATTTATTCACTGTGTTCATTGTCTCTGAGTTACCCTAACCCTAACTCTGTTCCTTTATCAGTCTGTGCTTTGTCGTACGGTTTCTGTTTATGCTTCTGTGTTAGGGTATTTTCTTTACATGGTATCAGAGCCTCGTACTCTCTGAGAAACCTAGGCCTTTGATCTGAGAGCTCTTCGTAAGAAGCAAGAACAACAGTAGGTTCAAATGACTTCGAACACATCAACATCAATTCTATCTCCAGAACAGCCTATGCCGAGAACCGAGCGAGAGTGGGCCGATCAGCTTGCTCCACAAAGTTCCGACATGGTGGAAGACGCATCTGAGTACATGGAAGAAAAGATAGGCAAGCTGACCTCTGAAGAATATAAACTGATCATAGCCTATCAACGAAAGAAGATTGAGGAGCTCAACCGAAGGATTGCCCTTCAAGAAAAGCTTCTGAATGAAGGTATGTATGATTTTCACTCTTCAGATGTTGCACATAAGTCTGATGATGTTGCAGGGCTGTGGAGACCTCCATCACGGATGGGCCCTCCTCTTGGAGAGCAAGATCCGGAGTATTTTCCATTTTTTCAGACTCTTCCGTCCTCTCCGGTGCAAGGTACTTTTGATTCGTCTTTTGTGCCTTCTTCTTTTATCTCTTCTATTTTGCAATATACTGGTAGAGATCATGTGGAAGAAAGAGTCCAGTCTGTTGATTATGGAAAAGGTCCTCTTAAGGACCAATTCTTGTATGTTAACACGTCGCGGGGATTATAAGAAAAAGTCAAGTACCTCTCTGCCAAGAATGCATTTGATGACAAGACTCGTTTTAACGAGTCAACATGGTCAAATTTGATGAGACATGTCCTTGACTCACAAAACCTATGGGATCTTGTGCAGTGGTTAGAATCCCAACCCGATCCCGCATTTGTTCCATATGAGGTCATCCTCTCATGGAAGGCTAGAAATGCCTCCGCTATTGTCGAGCTGATGCAGGGCTTATTGCCAGAGTTCCATTCTCAGCTTCAGTATTTTGACTTAGCGTCAGAGCGATGGGCACACTTGACTGACCGCTATGCGGCTCGAGATAGAACCCGTTGTATTAATCTTGACCATGAGCTTCAGCTTTTCAAAATCACTAACCGGAATGACTTGAAAGTCAAGTTGGCTGAGTATCGGCGTCTCCTCGCTGAATTCTCCACTACGGAGACTCCCAAGTCCTCTGACGATCCAGTCACATTGTTCCTAAATAAACTCCCCAAGAAATACTTCAATTTTGTGGAAGGAATAACTTCAAAGCCTACCACGCCTACATTCTATGAATTTGAGTGTCAGCTGTTTGCGTTACGCACGGTTGTTTGATCAGTTTCATATGAATTCCTCTTCAAAGGGGGCTCTTCTTGCTCATTCTCAGAAAGGGCAACAAGGAAAGGGCAAACCAAACCAAACCTCCACTCAAAAGAAGGTGCATGGCACAATCTTCACCATTGAGGCTGGTTCACGTGCAGTGGTGAGCATTGGAGGCTTCGTCCAATTGACAAGTGTTTGAAGCCCACTTCTTCACAATCACAGTTGTGGTAGCTTATCGAGAGCCTCACAAGGTGGCACATTTGGAAGGCCCACTATCAATCGACATCGATGAAGAGCCATTATGTATGAGCCACTCTTGCGGAGATCTGGTTGTCCATCATCCACTCCCTTACAAGCCACTACAAGCAGCTTTAAAGAGGCTCACAGCATCAACAGGAGCTTCCACAACTGTTCCTTCAAACATAGAGCTACCATGGCATGTTTTCCACTTTATGAGATGGCAACCCTAATGTGTTAAAGGCCTTATACATATATCTAATTGGTTTGGAAGTTAGCTCCAGCCAGACTATTAAGCACTTAAACTTTAAATATTTTCTTCTGAATAATATAATTAGCCACACCAAGAAATCCTGACTACTATAAAGTCCAATCCCTGTTGTGGCAAACCAGATCTCAATCAGCCAATGATCTTGCAGTGTCAACTCCTCCAACAGTCCAGCTTTGCCTCTTGGCACTTTGCCCTAAGTTGTTATCACCAACCGTGGCAATTGTGCAAGACCAAACTGTCCCAATAGCTCTCTAACATGTGGATGCATGCAAATCCCTGCTATCCATGACCTCAATGGCAATTGCTTGTCTCAATAAATTGGCATGCATTGCCTTTAACTGCTGTGAATTACATGCAATAGTCCACACAGCTTGAATCAGCCCTAATCTGCCTTGTTTTCTGAAACCCTAATTCAACCCTGATCAGAAAACCGTAGTTTATGCATTGATCAGCAATTTGTAGATCAATGGAAGAGAAAGAAAAAGATAGATTCAGGAATCAGCACTGCTCTTGCATCCACTTTTTACACTGCACATGTTGCTGCCCAAAGCATGCATGATGCTGTTCCAGCCAATTCTGTCACCAAAACTTTGCCCAGCTGCTGTAGACAGCAAATCCATGATCAGAAAGAAGGCTGAGAGCTGTTCCAAATGGAAGAATGGCTGCTCACAGCCAGCATGATGTGACTCCTCTTATCTGGTTGCCCAAAAATGATTTTCCCCTTCAGGTTCACATCAATCCTCCAGCAGCCAGCCATGGGTTCTCCAACGGTCCAACCTTTGATGCAGCAAATGAGAGAGATGAAGAGTGAAAATGGCAAGATCTCCTTTCTAAAAAGCCAACCCAAGCTTTTGCCTTAATTAAAGGAATTTGGGATTGTCCAAACTTCCAAATGGCTGCCCAAACATTAATTTTTAAGTGGCTCTCAAACTTTGGTCTTAATTTAAAAGTTTATTTAGCCTTAGACAATGAAAATTTTCAACGTACATTTTCAAGTCTCACATTTAGCCTTTGTATCAAAATTTGAATTAGAACCGGTCTTTTTTATTGATAAGGCTAGGGAGAAGATGTCAGCATGTGAATGGAAGTAGAGCACAAATGCACATAAAGACAACAAGCAAAAATGGCCAGGTCAAGTAGGCTCTAGCACAAGATAGTAGTGTGACAGAAAACCCATTCCAAATGAAACGTTTTCAAACTTTTCTTATGTAAGAAACACATTTTTTAGAAACTTGACCTTCTTTCAAAGGGAAAACAATAAGACTTTCCACAAGTACATAAAATAATCAAGTCATTTATCACTTCTTTGTCCTTGTAATATGGATTAGTTTCCAATATGAAATATAATTGAATGACATTTATTTAGATTCTAGACACATGAACTTTTACACATGTACCCCATTGTGCAAAACTTGTTTCTTGCCGTTTCTTAACTTTACAAAAACTGTTTCTGACACATGACACGTGTACAAAACCACCCAATTCTCAAACTTTTGGCTGATTGCAAGATAGATTACAGCATGCCATACAAGTTAATGTAGATTTTAACAAGAGGAATCAATATTGGGAGCTGGTTCCTCGTCTTCCAAGGGGACCTCCAAGAGGAAGGTTATTAGTCTCAAATGGGTCAGTAAGACAACATTCAAGGGTGAGGGTGATCAAACCTTGGACATGTACAATTTGCTACTGAGAGTCTAGAGATATGCTTAAAATTCTAGGTCAAACATGCAATGGACCTTTTTTGAAAAGTCTCATCATTTGGACTCTCACACATCAAGTGCACCAAGGATAAGATACAGGACAGTAGCACGAAGCAACTGATGAACATGGTGAGGCTTAGTAAAGTAAGAGCTAAAAGCAAGGACTTAGGTCTAAGGGGTAACGCGTAAGTGGTTGTACCTCTTCTAAAGCACTATCTGAGAGGAGGCACCATCTCATGATAATAAAATAGGTTGGAGAGAGTCCTTCCTCTAAGTGACAAAATCTCTCTTGAGAACATGTCTTGCCTCTAGATCATCTAGCTTGGATCCTTGGATCAACTAGGAGTACACACTAAAGCAGTGTCATTTAGAATTAGTATTTAGACCCTAAAAATGAGCAATCTTTCAACCAAAATGAGCCTTAAATGAAGTTATACATGGACTGCCACCATAAGAAATCCATCGTGAATGTGAACCTCAACAAAAACCACCTTGACTAAATGTCCACTTTGTGCTAAAGCACCCATCAAGCAAACTCCATGACATCTAGCTCTTCTACTCTACTAAGACATTCAATGAAGCCCTGTGAGCATTGGCGAACTACCTTTGAGCATCGTGTTTGCAACAATACTAGTCAAGAGCGTGGCAAGAAAAACTCACAACCATCAGCCGTACTAGTCCAAACCCACTGAGAGACTCCATCATGGTCCCTCACTTGCAAAACTTTTAGCTTTTGAGTTCTAATTATGAACCTCAAGTAGTCAACAATCAACATGAACAAAGACAAACTTGCCTGATTCCAAAGGGGTTGTAGCTCGCTGAGCCACTTTAGGAAAGCTCTTTATGAAAAGGCAACTTGAGGAATGTGTTGATCAACATGTCCCAATGTCTGCTAACTCCTTAACCAAATGCAGGTTTCTAGTATGTCATCAATCAAATGTCCATAGCAAGCATTCCACAGTAAATCCAATTCAACTACCAACCCAGCTGCAGCAAGGGCCAGTTTTACAACCCTCCTATATACCTATCAAAGAGACCAACAACTTCACCACTAATTATAACCCTTGTGCTGCTGAACAAGACCATTGTGCCCAGATGAGAAAGTTCATATATAGAAAGAAGATAAAAGCCCAAACTAGAACACTTGCAACCTCAAAATGAGGCATATATCATTGTCAACCTTCGGTAGGCATATGGTGCCAATAGCACAAGCATGTGGTTTCAACTTGTTTAAAACAGTGGCGAATTCCCCCTCTGTTGTGCAAGTCCCTAGATAATCACGATGGAATGTCATGTAACTAGTAGACAACCCAAGTCTTTGGCTCTAAAGATGCCTAAGTCAACTCCTCCAAGCTACAGGGCTAAATGAAAACATTCTCTTTAGGCACTGTAGATATCATATTATCACCCCCAAAATGACCTTGTTCTAAAGGCTTTGGTGATCACCCCACCACCATCATAATGGGTAGAATGAGTGTGAAGAGGTTGACAAACAAGACATGGCCATATTGCTAACAAAAGTAGAGGCAACAAGAGGGAACACGTGACAAGGAGCAACAAGGGGAAGAAAACAAGCGCATGGCTCTAGTACACAAGACAAGAGACAAAAAGAGAGGGGACAGGCTGATGGCAAGGGTATGGGGAGCAACCACACAGGAATAAGGAGTGTTTTGGGAAGATGGATCAGAACAGTGTCGCATGTGGTACAAACAATGAGATCCATGATAATAACATTTCGGATATCAGATGAGGCAGTGATATCTTTCGTTATGGAGTGTTTCTAGCCAAGAATTATCATGGGTTTTGTTAATGCTCGCTGCTTTAAAGCACTCTTTGTCTTTATGTGTCCTATGTATGCCTGCTTTTTAAATTCACACCATACAGAGAAAAATCCAAAAATAGTGCTTTCAAGCCTTTCAAAGCAGCTAGTACACATAGAGCAAAAAGTGATTCTCTGCAATAAGCAGCTAATTACATTAGTGCAATCAATTTATGTTGCAGCCAACCTGCAGACTTTCCCCCTCTTGCATATAATCGCAAACAAAAACTCCTCCTTTCCATGGAGCAAATATGCGATTTGGAAGCTTACTTTGAAATCTTACAGCACCATTGCTACATGTTCAAATAATTGGAACTGCGTCAGCATCTACATCAGCCAAATGGAACTTTGGAAGATAAATGTAATCAAAAAAGTAGTAAACACTGAATGCATCAATTTCATGTGCAAAGCCAATCTACCACAAATTAGTAGAAAAATTTCAACCCTAGATTTAAGTTGAATGAAGCCATGTTCCCCCTTTGAGACCACACAATCTAACGCCTTAATTAGTTCAAGACTTTCAATCAGAAGGGTTCTGTTACTACTTGTGTGTGTTGCACTTGAGTTCTTTAGTACTGAAAGAAGAGGGTGAATACAAATACTGCCATCTGTGAAAGCCTGTTTGTGCTGTTCCTGCAGTCAACAGATTGTGCTCTTTGGCACATGTTTACTACTGACAGTCAATCCTCACGATGTCCCAGCTGTCCCCTGCCCCATCCCCTTGTAAGGGACAGCTGACAGAAACTGTGTTATGTGTTTTTGAGATATTTTTAAATAGAAAGTTCCAAATCACTTAATGTGTCAATTACCACACTCTCTTCCACTTTTCTCACACATACGTACATATCTCACAATATCAGCACACACACATGTATTGTTTTAAATTGAAGGGGCACATCCAAAGTGCATGTGTCCATGCTTGCACATGCACACATATGTACAAGCACACAAGTTATTTGATGTTGCGACACTAGTAACTACACGCACAGAAGTTAATGTAGTCCCACATCACACGTTGTACGTGTGTACAGGCTCAATGTGCTTAGCATATAACCATGCATGGTCGTCCCAATGTCTGTGTAGCCCCAACAGCCACAATCATCCCATTCACCATGATATGCATAGTGTAAGGAATATAAATATCATAAATAGACACAAAGATATTAATGGTATCAAGGTACTTGAGTCTATGGAGGTCAATTCGAGAGGCACAAATAGACACATGGGGATGTCAATAGAAATGGGGGTTTGATGTCTATGGAGGTAGACTAGAGAGGCACAGATAGACACACAGAGATGTCAAAGGAAAGCAGATAGCTTAAACTGTGAAGGTAGGATGGATAGACACACAGAGATGTCAATGGAAACAAAATAGTTGAGTGTGAAGGTAGAGTGCACAGATGCAAATAGACTACATAGATTGGATATTATTGATTGATAGTAAGTGAGAGAGATCACGTGAAATTGGATATTAAGGGATACTCTGTTAATATAATGCAGCCGCATCCCACCTTGTAATATCCTGAATACTTTAAAGCATTTAAAACATTTCATTTCCATTCGAAAGCCCGCATGACTATTAACCTCAAATAAGAAACCCCTCCAAAGATATATTTAGTAGAAAGAAAAGAGTTATAGGGGAGGGATCACATGGGAAACCAGTAAGTAGGCAAATCAGAAGCAAAGAATACAAAGAGAGGGGAGAGAGAAGAATGAACACATAAAAGGAGAAGAAACAAAACTGATCTGATCAATAGCTGCATATAAGACACAAGCCCCTGCATGTATGGATGATGACCACATCAATAAGGGCACCAAACTGCTGCAGCAAGAATACGCAATAATGAGGAGACTGATGATGATGAAGAAGGCAATGGCTAGAATGAATGTGGTGCAATGCTGCAGGGCTGCCAAAGATAGGCACACATCCCAAGAACTACCCAACCTGCTGCCATAAAGGGCAGCCAATTACAGGAAAAAGGCTAACCCGCTGTCAAATTGAATACAGACACAATGGCTGTCATCAAAAATAAAATGCAAGACATCATAAATGCAGAGTACAAGGCAACCTTGTAAGGGACTTCCATATCAAAAACTATGTAACAAGAGGAAGTCTATTACAAGCCTTGAATGAATAACCCATCAGGAGGTCTATAATACCAGACCATGTGGGTCTAGTTAACGAAGAAACTGCCAGGATCCCATGTCCTAAGAAAAGGATCTCTACCTCCTCAAAGTCTCTGAACTGACCATATCCTCTCCCATCTACCACGGAAAGAGTGAATAATCTGTGTCCAAATCCTAGAGAGAGTCTCTGCAATAGATACATCCAGAAATTCAATAGTATAGCTACATATGGCTTGCCATATCTGCCAAGCAAGGTTGCTAGCTATGAGCTCCCATCTGTGACAATGCCCTTGAATCAACATTGTTTGTGAAAAAGGTGGCATGACAATCCTGCTCACAAGCTATGCCCTGAGATGAGATAGGCATGGCACCCCTTTGCATCCTCATATCCACAAGCTCAATCTGTATTCTGGCCTAAGCAACCGTCTTCCACATAATAATCATAGAGTTTGCAATGCCATGAAATACCATACTAAGACCTCTCCTCCAAACCTCCTAAGCCCTCGGGCAATCCCATATGCAATGCCTTTGTGTCTTCCTCATGCTCCCTACATCTAGCACAAGGGATAGGGTCTCTACCATAGCCAAGCCATGTACAAACCGCTTCACTTCCTGTGTGCTAGTAACCTAAGCAAGAGCAAAATCTTTTTTGGTCTAAAACTGTCCTCTATTCTCTTCCTAAGTTTTCCAAGGTTGTGATATGCCCTAGACAGCCCAATGCTGAGCTACAGCTAGCACCACTCTCAGCCCGCTCATCTATATCCTCCTCCCCAACCTAGTGGTATATCCAAAGAAGGGCACATCTTAAGGTGTTTGCAAATGGATCTATCCATACCCACTTCCAAGGATCTCATCGTAGCCTCTAAAGCACCCTCCTCCTATATGTTTAATATCTCCATCCATATATCATACGATTCTACAGGTCTTGGTCTAAGTACCAAGTCCTATCACGATGAGCCACAAGTCTAATCCTCTAATGAGAGCGTCCTTTGAACTCCGAATAACCTACATCCTCTCATTGAGGTTTGCCATCCACCTCTACTCAGAAAGTAAAAATACTCTCTCAACTAATGGCTACTACTGCATAATCTTTTCAAGCCTAATTTATGTCTACAACTATGTGTTATCCTCCACTCCAAGGGTACCACCTCCCTAATGCTCCCCATTATGGCTCTATCCCCCCCTGATGCCTCAAACTCCTCTTTGTACTTGAGCTGGTAGCTCAATAAAGGCGAACCACTCCCCCACTATAAAAGCTAATTGCAAAGAGAACCTCCCCCAAGATAGGTGGATGAAACCATCCTTCCTCCTCGCATAGGGCGGTAATAACCTGATCTAATAATAGTTATAGCAAGTAAACAATTCACATAAACTGAAATGCACACTTTACCACTTAAATCTTGGACAATGGACAGCCTGTTGGCCCCAAAACTAACGCCCTTTTTGGTAATTTTTTATCTTCTAGTATCGATGCATGGAGTACAACTGAGATTCACCAATCTCCTCAACTAATCCAAGTGCTACTTGCTGTGATGAATGACCAGCAATAGCAAGCCTTCAATCCAATTTTCCCCTTGATTTGCTTGGGGGATTGGCCTTCACCCTACTCCTTGCAAGACAAATTTAGCCCTATCCTCTTTTGCCCCCCCACCAATGTGCTCAACAATACCGCCAATCACCTGTCCATTTCCCTTTCCACCTAGCTGTTCACCATTATTGCACCCCTCCCTAGCCCACCCACCATAGTACTACGGGGGAGTTTCAAAAACAGCGGAAAGGAAAACGAGAAAAATCGGAGTTTCAGAGTTTGAGTTTCAGAGTTTCAGCCAAATTTTGAAAATGGAAAAATGGCATTTCGGATTGTACACTAAAATAAATATGTTATTACATGGACAATCCTACAACAAAATGTATCCAAATTTTATATAAAACTTTTAAGTCTTCATGTCATATGATCGAAAACATGATTCATTACATGTGTCACGAGTGAAGACTCAATGGTTAAGACAATTTAACACAGTTAAGACAGTTTTTAAAGCTTTAAATAACAAAATAAATTATAATTTATGAGTCATGAATCATCTAAAGACTGATATCAAGAATAGTGGAACCAAGATGCATAGTAAGTAAAATCAAGATACATGTGACTGTGTGATGTGAGTAATCTGTCCAAAGTTGTCCAAAGTTCAATCATCGGCACTGAGTACAAGTAAGCACTGAGTAATAACTATCAACTTCAATGAACAATCATGATATCATCATATGCATGTAACATGTGTAATGCCACTGGTGACTCGTAACTAGCAACTTCAATGCTAAACTAACTCTCGACTCTTGACTCCTGAGGTATCATGAGTCTAGTGTCTAGAGTCCACAAGTCATAACTCGTCCAGATTTTGAGAATCCATACACTATCTCCTCATTAGACTCTAAGGACCCTTGTATCCCTTGATTGAATTGATGTGCCTTCAAAACAGATCCGATGCCATGATAAGTTAATACCAAATAGAAATTCGCAAAGAAATTAAGAAATAAAAGAAGATTGAAGAAAGAGGAGGAGGAGGAGGAGAAGGAGAAGGAGAAGGAGAAGGAGATGATGATGATAAAGAAGAAAAAGGGTGGAAGAAGGAGAACTCAGATAAAAAGAAGAAAGGAGAAGAACCTAGAAGGAGAAGGAAAGAAGGAAGAAAGGAAGGATGAGGAGGTGGTGGTAGTGGTAGTAGTATTGAGAGCTGTAGAAAGTAATGTGCTTGAGTAAGAGAAGACACTTGAGCAGAAGACAAGGGTGAAACTAAAAACTGGTTTGCCTGTCCGCAGTAAGGTGCCAAAACGGCATTTTCCCATTCTCGTTTCGGTCCGAAACCGCTGTTCCATTTAAGGGCCCCCAGAACATTGTTTCGAGATACTATGTCACCCACCCACTCCCTCCAATTAGTCGCCCCCTTCTGTCCAACCTCTCACCATGAATGAATCTTTAATCTCCTCCTCTAGCCTTGCTGCCTTTGTGTGATTCCTCACCTATGCAACTTCCATTGCCCCTAGTCCCGCACAACCCCCGCAAGTATTACCACAACAAAGCTCCACTCCAATCAGCCAAGAAGCACCCATATCACAAACACATGGAGTGTTGCCCGAGATTGCAGCCAATCCTCCACCACTACTAGGGGGCTCCAGTGTAGCTCCCTACATACATAGGCGATGCCTTCCCACCAAATCACTTCCCCCTAGATAGAGTTGGATCTCAAGGACAAAGTGATGGCCCTTAAGGCATCATCTTTGGCCCACAAAATGATTGGAGATTGCCCCCATTTTCATTCTTAAGAACTCCATCCTGTTAGCTCTTCCTGACACCCCAACCAAGGTCACACAAGTCATACTCTTGGAAAAGGGGTGCTTTAGGCTACAATTCATCTCACCCAAGGAGATGGAGGTACCGCTTGTCACTAGCCTACTCAATGTCATGGGTCGGGACGTGAGAATTTGAGATGCTCTAATCTTGCAGATAGCATTTGATTAAGATATTAATCAAATGTGCAAGGTTGTTTAGCACATGTGATGCACATGCTAGTTATTTCATGGTAACTGGCCAAGGACCGCAAGGATGCAGTAGGTGTCAAAGGCAAAAGTTGTAATAAGTTATCTCTGATAGATACTAGGTGGTATTTAGTATCAAATTTGGGCCTAGACCAATTTATTGGCCACTAATATTAGTAGTGGCATTAGAGACTGGGTATTAATTAATTAACTAATGGCAGACTAAGGATCAATAAGTGCTCAAGGATACTTGGAAGACAAATTGGCCTAACTAATTTAATTATTAGCTGGTGGGATTAATTTTCTAAGCACTAGGTTCTGAAAATTAATTTAATAAGTTGGATAATGCTAGAAAATGGAATTAGAAGGCTGCCACTTAGCAAAACTTGCCCATGTAAGTGGAAAAAACGTTTTTAGCGGCTGGTGAAAATCTATTCCAGTCATTGTGAGAGAAAAGGAGGCTGTTAGAGAGTAAGAAAAGGCTACTAATGTGATTTGCAGCCACCAGGATCAGTCCTACAGCATGTGACAACAGTTTGAAGCCCTCCAGGAATAGGTGACAGCAACCCAAGGCCCTTCTGGTGCAACTAACAGCATACAAGAGGGGGCAGCACTCTCTCTAGTGGTCGTAAGCTATAGCTAATAGCTTCCATGGCTATTTGAGCAAGGCAACAATAGCTTTTCAGTGTTTCTCGCGATGAAACTTTGAAATTTCTCTCTCTATAACACTCTCTCTCATCCCCCAGTCATCTCTCAAGTTATCTCAACATTTTTCAATAGTTTGAGCCATCAAAGGAAGAGACTTCAATTAATCTCTACTATAAACCCTAATTTACGGCAAAAATTAGGGTTTTGACAACCGCCTCGAGATGCATGCTCAAAATTGAGGGCCTAGGACTTAAATTCTAGCAACTGATATTGAGGATTTTCAAGGAAGTTCAAGAGGCCAGCCAAGCAATATTAGATTTGGGACTAAATTTGTCTTTCAAGGAGTAGGTAAAGGCCAATCCCCAAGCAAACCAAGAGCAAATTGATTTGGAGGCTTGCTCATCAGTTTTGACAGCAAGAGACACTTGGATTAGCAAAGAAGATCAAAGGATCTCAGTTGTACTCCTTCCATTTGCAATATAAGATAAAGAAATACAACAAGGGGCGCCAATTTTGGAGGCAAGAGGGTATCCAATGTCCAAGATTAAAGTGGTAAAGTAAGCATTTTCAATTTACGTGAATTTTATGCTTGTTGTAATTAGTGCTTAATCAGATTGCTTACCACCCAATCCAAGGAGAAAGGCTAGTTTCACTCGATGTCTAATCCTCAATGGCTTTCTTCCACATATAGATCGAGGGTTTGGACTACACCTTCAGCCATGTCATACACAAGGATAGAACTTTTGCTAACACTATCTTAGAAAGAGCCACACAAATATCCATCTATCCAAGTCATCATAGCCAAGTCAATACATTTCCTTCCTTGGACCATCAAGATCCCCTCCATCCACGAGGGTTTCCTCATCCAAACGGTCACATACACAAGACTCCTGACCATCGATTCGCTTGCACGATGATTGGACATTATGCAATAGAATGCCCTAAGACACGACGGCAACAAACCCCCTTCATGGGTGAGAGACATGGTAAACCCAGACCATGAAGGAGTGACGCAGAGCGCCAGAGATGGCATAATGCTAGACAGACAGCACTAGCAACAGCGTAAGCGTGCAAGTGAGGAACAAGGGCATGAGCAAAGAGACCCAAAACCGGAACGATGGAGAGTGGTCAAGAACCCCATACCACTAGCTTATGCAGTGCTACCTCAGCATCCTACAACTACCATAGACACCCCTTTGGTTACTCAGGAGCCAAAGATGCCCCTGATTGTAGTAGCACCACAGACAGATATGATACAGTCCATAGAGACAGTGACACTAGTAGCCCCCGAGGAGATGCAGCAGGCCATAGACACACTACCATCTCCCAGACTCCTTGCATAGCACGCAAAGATTCCAAAGTTGAACTCATCTTAGGTACCCAACAGCTAGCAAGTGGGGGAAGCTTAGGAGACCAAAGAGAGCAAGCAAGAGGCAAAGGACTCAAACTAATACTTTGAGGACTTCCCCCCATTACACCCCATAGCAAAGGTAGCAAAGAGAACATATGAGAGGGTATATGCTAGGAGGCAGCAGAGACAAGCGTGTGCTACATAGCTACACAAATCTGACAAACTAACATGCACCCCATGAGTATACTCTCAAGGAATGTACCACGCCAGTGAGGCGAGATAGTTCTAGAATATCCTCAATCAATCTCTACCACAAGTTAAACTTTGGATAGTAGGAGGTGACTTTAATATGGTACAAGCTTTAGAGGATAGAAGAGGTAGGTGCACACAAACTATTAGAGGAGGAAAGCAAGCTACTTTGAAGGAGCTCTTATTTCAGATCCAAGGCCGAGATCCATGGTTCTTTCAGAGTTTCGTACATCCACAGACTCGCTCCAATTTTCCAAGAAGAGAGGGTAGTAGGAGCCTGGATTTTCTCTAGGATCAACCAATTTTATGTGGATGACTAGGCCCGCAACAAGGTCGGCCTAATAGATATCATGAGTAGCACAATCCTCAAACCACTTACTAATTCAGTTACTTCTCTTTGAGTATGAGGGTCCCACTTCAATGTCAAGATTCTAGAGCACCTATTCGACGAGGATGATCTTAGAGAGATAGTTATATAGAATTGGAGATCCATACCCTTCTCAATTGAACAAGCAAATAGTGACTTGGATAGGAGCTTAAAAGAGATCAGCTTCTTCAAGGAGGTGGCATGAGGAGGAGAGAGGGCCTTCTAGAGAAACATAGTCTACTAGAGCATCATTAGCTGCCCTACAAAGGGAGGAGGAGAGAGGACCAAGTGCAGATGGACTGTTGAGAGGATGCACATTGTCACAGCAAAGATAGATACCATGAAGGAAGCCAATTTAATATATAGGTTTCACATGAGAGCTTCCTTCTAGACTCGGTCTGGTGATAGGTTTAATAGAGACTTTTCCGCACAATAGGGCCAATGCACTAAAACAAGCTATTCAAAGACTCAAGTGAGCTGATGGATCCATTGCATAGGGCCCTTTGGAGGCAAGGTGGGTGGCTACATAGTACTACACAACTTTGCTAGATCCACCACTAGGCCCCGAGCTATGAGAGGGATAGAGAGAGAGTATGGTAGAGCACCAAGGAGGTGGCTACTGGCAAGATGAGCATATATTTGATGGCCCATTTTACAAAGGAGCTGGGGAAGGCACTTCTGGCACTGCCCTTCAGCAATTGTCCAAGAGAAGATGGACTAGAAAAGTCCTTTTTGACCTACTCGGATCTTATCAGCATAGGCATTGTTTCAGCTTTTTAGAAGATTATGACATCAAGGTTCATGGTAGAGAGACTCTCTGAGGAGTTGATTCACCTCATTCCCAAAGGAGAGACAACCTAAAGATATAGTGGAGAACAATCATTCTCTTGGGAACTACTTATAAGCTCCTAGTGAAGGCGATCAATCTCACATTGGCCCCTTTGATGCTAGATAATATACACCCCACCCAAATAAGTTTTGTCTAAGAGCATAGCATCTTAACAACATCTTCACTTTCTAGGAGTCCATTGCTTTGGCTCGATCTAGAAACCAAGACCTTATTATCCTCCTCCTCAAGTTTGAGAATATTGAAAAATGACAACCAGCTATAGAGGAGAGAAAAGAGAGACAATGAGAGTGTGATGAAGCAAAAGAGTAGAGTATACTTGCTGAACTGAAAGAATGAGAATGAAAGGTACAAGATAGGTCTAAGATAGACCTGGCTCTAACTCAACTAGAGTTAAATAACTCTAACTCTTAACTCTAAGAGTGGTGACACAACTTATAACTTTAGTTGTGTTCACACTAAGAATTGAAAAAGAACTAAGACTAAGACATTGGGCACTACCCATAGAATTGGCAAATTCTAACACCCCCTATAGTGCCAATGTGGAAAAGTACAAGAATGATCAATCACCAAAGGATAGCAAGTTTAAGGACTTGCAAAAAGCCTCAAACTTCTCACGAGATAGTTCCTTGGTGAAAATGTCTGCAATATTTTCCTATGTAGAAACATACATCAAGTTGATCTCTCTTGCATAGCATCTTTCTCTGACATAATGGTAATGCACCTCAATATGTTTCATGCGAGTATGAAACACAGGATTTTGTGCCATTGCAATAGCACTCTGACTGTCAGAAAGAATGGGCCTAGGACCCTCCAATGGTAAATGTAGATCAGCCAACAATCTGCACAACCATACACATTCCATTGTTGCCGTGAAGGCTGCCCTATACTCAACCCCACAAGACGAGGTAGCCACTGCAGGCCATTTCTTGCTTAGCCATGAAATGCATGAACGGCCCAGAAAGAAACAATGCCCACTAGTAGACTACATATAGTGTCTGCATCACTAGCCCAATCTGAATTACAATTCTACTTTAGAACCACAAGATGCGGTGGTGGGCTAAGAAAAGAAAAATCATTATGCAAAATGTTCAATACTTTTTATAGAAAACAAGTTTGATATGTAAAATCAATGAATGCTACATAAGAAACTGAGGAAACCACATGGGATTGAGATGAGACTTAGAAACAAGATTCTCATTAGCTAAATGAGAGTTTGTACACAATGTGATTGTTAATCATATTTTTTTGGAGACATTCACTAAGGCTCTAGGGTTTCATTTACTAGTACTAGTGGATGCAAGTCTACAACTAATTTGGCAATTGAGGCTACTTCAAGATATGTGAGACCATAAGATGGGAGAGTGTATCACCCTTAGGAGAAGATATAGAATCCATTGTTTGAGACAAGGCCAACTCCTATCTTGGACGCCCACTTAACAACTTGCCAATGCATAGTCAGTAAGCTATGCATATACCTGCTTACCAAAGATACTATATACTAAATTTCAAGGAGTACGTTGCAAAGATAAATAAGACAACCAACAACCTAGCTATAAATTGCAACATCAAACATCTCTTTACCATCATACGTAGAGTGGGAGCAATTGGACTATTTTTGAACCCTTTGCTGGCCAAATATGCATCAATTTTAGAGTACCACGCATGAGGAGCCTGTTCGAGACCATAAAGAGCTTTGTTTAGCTTGCATACTGCATACCATGTGCTCTTTTCCCTTAACCACAAACCCTAGAGGTTGTGACACAAACATCTGCATGCAAATCCCCATTCAAGAATGTTATCTTAATGTCCAACTGATGTACCTTCCAACCATAATTTGCAGCCATAGCAATTACATATCTCACCGTACTCATACGGGATATAGGAGCAAAAGTCTTCATAATCTATGCCCTTGGCATGTGGCTATGAGGACATTTAGGGGAGCTTTTCTTTTCTCATCATTGGACAACACTTGAGTAGGACCCCCACTCCAAACTACTTGCAAGCACAATGGACACATGGACACTATCATAGATGGGCGCTGATTGCCAATATTGTAGCCTGATCCATCTAGATCACAAGATGCAACCATGTTATTGACCTTTAGGATGTATCCACAACAAAGTCTCTGGCAAGCATTTGGATAGAGATCGTCCACACTTTCCAAGGGAAATGGGAGAGCATGCAAAGCAACTCCAAGAGGATGATAAAGAAAAGAGAAGCCTTCTTGCAAACATGGGACTCAGGAACATTCTTCCACGCTGCCCCTTAGACGGTTTGCCATTATAGCCCACCAAATTGGTTGTTCACCGATAGAAGCATAGAAGACTGCTATAATAGACTACACAACACAAGAGAAAAGAGAAAACAGAAGAAACAAAAAAACACTCCAAAGGGAGAACTCGGAGATACGCTCAAGAAATGGAATACATATACCAAACATGAGACAATCGCATACAACGAGTCACTAGTTGCATCAGTACTAGCACTCAATCTCTCTCTCCAACAAGGTTTGCACTGGAATCTATAAGTGATAAATGATACAAACTAAAGAGGAGGGAGCTAAATATATAGGCAATAAATAATGCCATCAATGCATCAGGTCGGCCAAGAATAAATGCTAGTCGGGCAGCCATAAATGCCAAAATCACAAATATCTATAATACCCAATCCACTAAACCACACACCTAGGCTCGCCCATGAACTGACTAGATTACTTATACCCTCTCTCAGATAATGGGTGACCTCATACAATACAATGAAAATGACTCGTCATTGTCCATACAACAACCACCACCAAAATAGGACCATGGATACTGAAGCAATGGATGATTGAGCCACCACCAAGGTGCCATGACTTGATGTTGATGTCTCATACCAGTACCTAAAAATAGAGAAGAATTATAGCAGCTCTCTGTGTTTGTCAACAATGCCTCGCATTAGTATACATGACCATCCAGTCACCAATGCCACTAAGCATACATGAACTTGAAGTCCCTGCCTTTGGCCAAACCACCAAAGTGTCCCCTAATATGAGCTCAGACTAGGAGCCAATCCTGCTCTCTATCAAGTAACAGCCCATCATGAACCTGGATGTCAATCCCAGCTCTAGGATTTCAAAACTTGCCAAACTTCAATTGATACATCAAGAAGCCCTCTCTAGATCCTGTGCATTTGCATACTTGTATAGATAAGGCTCACCTACCCCACCTCACCACCCTCTCACTCTCCCTCTCTAGCACTAGAGAATCGTGAGGGATGACCACATCACTTGTACTAGAAAGCAACAAGAGGGGCAACCAAGACCCTCCCTCGATTTGAAGAAAATAATCCCTTTTGTGCCTTGACTGGAGGATCGGAGTTAGAGTCAAAGGAGTATGACTCCACAGAGAATTCCATATCATGCTTCTTCTTCTTCTTCTTCTTCTTTCTCAAAGCCACTAACTCTTTACAATCCTTGCCCACATATCCCTTCTTACCACAATGATAACACTGGGCCTTCAACAACTTTTTCCTATCATCCATCTCTGAAGTTGCAAATGCCTCATTGGAGACACCATATTGAGATGGAAGTCTCCCCTATAACCGCAAAGATGCCTCATGCTCAAGCAACATCGAGGACATACGGGTACAGCTCACTAGCATTGATGACGTCTGGGCTCATAAAGCATTCAAAACTCCATGGAACTCCGGAGGGATCTTGTAGAACACAATCCCCACAAGATGAGCCTTTGGAAGCACGGACTACATGTGCTAAAGCTAATCCTGAACCTATGTAACATGAAGCAAAAATGACTCAATAGTATCCTACTAGAGCTGGCCATAGAGGATAATTGCACGGATGGTCAAGGGAGCCTCGTACGACAACTAAAGCTTCTCCCATACTACTGAAGCTATCCTACAAGAGGTGACTATCAGTAGAACCTCTTTAGAGATGTATCAAAGAAGAACACAATATACACGGGCATCATCAAAATCCCATGCAAGCACAACTTTCTCATGATTACCCTGGTCCCAATCATCTGGAAGAGGGGTGGGAGGCTAAGGGCCCTCAATAGCTCCAGAAACCACGTACCACAATCACTTCCACACAAAATATGCTTTCATAACAACATTCCATGTTAAGTAATCACCGTGAAATTTGTCATTAGTAGAACAGCAGTAGGGAGGAGCCATCTAGAGAGGATAAAAAGACAAGATAAAGAATAGAGAGAGAGAGAGAGAGAGAGAGAGAGAGTATAGCCAAACACAACATAGACTGCACTGGCAGGAGTTTGCATGCAGTGGCAAGAGGTGTCGATCACAAAACGTCTGCAAAATCCGGGAAAATCAAAACGATTACATCCAACAAACACTGGCAGAGGCTGGAAATATGGTCGCCCAGCCTGCAAGAGCACAAAAGGCTGAAAGGCAGCAAGAGCATTAAATGCAGTCATGCAGCATTACAATATTGCAGAATATCAAAATGCGGCCTGCAGCATGAAAATGCAGAAGATTGAAGGTTGAAAACAAGCAGAAAATACCCAGAAATTGGTCGCCCATGTTGCAGCAGACAGAAGAAGGCTCATCAACACCAGAAAACTGTCAGGGCAGACTGTCCATGGCAGAAACAGCACCCAGAGCCTAAACACAGACATTTGATACCATGTTAGAAGTGGGTACAGCGATGACGCATAGAAGGCTGCTGTAATAGACTGCACAACACAAGAGAAAAGATAAAACAAAATAACACTACAAAGGGAGAACTCCGAGATATGCTTAAGAAATAGAATCCATATACCAAACATGAGACAGTCACATACAACTATGAATCTTTGGCTGCGTGGGCATTGGCACCAGCTCCCTCTCTCCAACAGGGTCTACACTAGAATCTGCAAGTGATGAATGACACAAACTAAAGAGGAGGGAGCCCAAATATATAGGCAATAAATAATGCCATCAACGCATCAGGTCAGCCAGTCATAAATCCCAAAATCGCCATGATAATGACAAATAAAAAATGCCTAAAATATATATAATACCCAGCCCATTAAATCACATGCCCAAACTCACTCATGAGCTGACTAGACTGCTAGTAGCTATTGTAGTTGCGATGAACTTAGTTTCTTCCTTGTGTATTTTGCCTCAGGTCTTTTACTCCGAGACACTATTAATAGAGTTCTCTTTTCTTGGGGAGTAATAACTAACAGGAGAATGTTGTGGACCTCTTCACAACGGCCCTTCCACTGCCTTCAATACTTTAGCACATGCATCTTCTTGGCCTTCTGCCACTTCCAAGATCCAAGAGGGGGTGTTAGTATCCATTGTAATTCAGTTGTCATCTCCTACTTCAGAGTTCCATCAGAGTCTAGCAGAGACAACCGAGCTCTAGCATTGCAATCATGTCATGTGCTGGTTTCCCTGCATTCGAGCAGTATTTCCAGCCCTTTTCTCTCAACATTTAGTCACATTTCAACATGTGTGGAGCAAGGCAGCACTTTTCCCAGCAGATCAGTCAATTTGGCATGTATAATGACAGCAGTTGACACATTCAGGACAGTCCACAGTAGGTCAGCCCATATGGACAGCAGGTCATCAAATCCCCTCCCACCACTTATGAAGGTGGCTGCCTTTGGTGCCTCCTCTCACACATTGTGATCATCAACCCTTCTTCCTCGTCTTCATCTCCTCATCATTGCCTATATTCTCCTCTCCTTGTTCATTAGTCGCGTGCCCTCACTGACATGGCCTGTCCACACATGCAGGAGCTGTTGTTTCCAGCCTTCTTAATCTCTCTCAATGACCTTGCTTCCGAACTGCACACTCACAAAAATGTAGCCATCAAATGGTATTGCAATCAAAAGATTGCTAACATTCTATGCCAGTAGTTCACATGTCCTTGACATGGTTTGATCTATGTTATTCTGTGATGTTTTCAAAAAAAAAAAATGCAATAAAGAAATAGGCTTGGTTTAATGAGGCCCAAATGAGCTATGAGATCTCAAGAAGATAACATATGTCCATGCAGCATCTTCCATCATTAAGTACAAAATGAACTGCTTGTAGGATCCGATCAACCTCATTCAGAGCTCAACCCACCCACATCTACAAAGGCCACTGATGCTACCCCAACTTGATGAGAACAGGATCACTCTTGATGAGGTCTTCCCTTCCAAATCAACCACTCTAATCCTCCTTCATGGAAAGTCTGCAAAAGGCTGCCTGTGTCACTTCCCGTCCACAGTCAACCTTCTGTCCTCCTACACCTTTGAAAATTTTACAAGGGGTACTTGGAGAAAACACACAGCACCTCAAGTGAGACACACCAATGAGAGGATTGTGTCACTCAAAATTCACTCCATAACTGTCAAGGTATCCTACAAAGTGGCACACAATCGTTATGACACCATAGTTTATCAATCTTACGACAACAGCTTTCCAAGCCCAGAGCCACACATCAAAGACCACATCCTCTGCATGCAAAAAATATCCCGTCATTCCTGGCAAGGCTCCCATCTGACACTGCCCTTTCGAATGGGGGCACTCTCCACCCTATTGTCAAAACCCAAGTCAACCCGTCATGCAGGGTCACTGTGATACGTGAAACACCTGAAATGACTGAAATCTCAACACCTCACTAAAACGGTTGGCTGAAACACTTGAAACTCTATGATGTTTATATTTTGGATCCTTAGAGCTGTTCACCGATCCTTTAGAGTTTCACTCTTCCAAGGATAAAACATTTCATCAGTGAAATATTTGTCTCTGAAATCTTGTGTTGATCTTGCTGTCATTTAAGCAAGGACAGTGTCCTCTGCATGCCAACAAGTAACTCAGACTGACCTAAGGAAGCTCAGAAAGTTCTATAACATGGGTCTCCATGTGTACTACCACTTTCATCCCTTCATCCCTCATCCCATTTTCCCAAGCTCTTCACCACCTGTCACCCTCTTTCTCATCACCTCTAACCTCTCCACAACTGCTTCCATATCTCCACACCTTGCATTTCAGGCCCCACCTGCCATTCTCTATGTGTCCTTTGCATCTCCTAGCTTCTTCTCCAGCTCCACGACATCTTCCACATCATTGCCTACTGCTCCAGGACCTCTTCCTGCCATGTTTTGGGGGCCAGCACCCTCTGCTGCAGCCACAATGGCCCGAAGCACCTGCTGCCTGCATTTTCTGCTGCTGCTACTTGCTCCAAACAGCAGCACCAGGGCACCATAAAGCCCTGCCAGCCCCCCAGAACATCAGCAACAGCCCCTGGAGTACCCTGCTGTCCTGTGTGTTCTGGTTTCCTGACTGCCACATCGTCACCCTCAGCATCAGCATCGGCATTGGAGATTGGTGGTTTGCTGCGCTTGTGATCCATTCATGAAGGGAAACACTCTCCCTCAACTGACTCCCATGCGAGACAGTGGCTTTTAGAAAGCTTCCACTCCTCGAGCCTACAGTTCGATCTCTTCCTCACTCTTTCATTATTTGTTTCAGCATTCATTCTTTTTTGCATTCCTGTCTGAGTTCATTGTGTTAGTCATGTTTGTGCATTCTCTCGATTCTCTCCAAAAACCCTAGTGTATCCTCACAGCTAAAGCTGCTCACGTGCTCTCCCAGCTGATGTCCCCCCCCACGGCATTAAATCATAGGAAATCCACCAATACCTGGGGGCTCTGAAAGAGAAACTCCTCATGAAGTCTCAAACATCTCAAGAGGCAACTCAGTTGGAACAGGGTGCCACAGGGCAGTGACAAGATTCATATCAAAGATGGTCTCTAATCTCCGCCAAGATGACAGCTGAGATCTCTGCTTACCCTCTTAAAAAGCTTGAAATCTATTCCATACAGTGAACCCCCTGACCACTAGCTTGCTCAATAGGGCCCCACTTTGATACTCAGAATCTTCAATCAATCATGCCCGAGCCACCCTCTATGCCAAATGATGGTCTGCCTACCTTGGACCAGGAGTCTCAGGTCTCATCCAAGCCGTGGAATAAGAAAATTTGAACAAGATAGTGCAGTTATGCTATGCAAGAAGCCAAAAGGAACCAATAGAAAGCAATGCACCAGGCTTCCACAAGAAGGGCCTAATTGACCACTAGCCAGCAAGGGAAAGGTGTCCAGTGCTAGAATAAATCAGAGTAGACACATAATAAGAAGGATTGCACTGCCTTCAAACAGAGAAGGAAGCAGCTTAATCCCATAAGTTTGACAAAATATTTTTATTTTTTCATGTGCACTCAAACATCACATGCTGGATTGCTTTTTTTTTTTGTGAAACGATTCCCCATTGTCTACTGCATTCTTCTGAGCACAAGATTCTGCTACCTTAATATGTAACTTGCAAAAGCATTATAGATGCTCAAAGTGATAATTAGACACTACTGCATAAAAATGTTTCTAGCTTTTCCACATATGAATATTTAGATTAATAAGGTAGCACTTGGTGCTAATATGATTCCATAAGCTGCAAATTCCAAATCCAGAACAGCATCAGAAAAAAGGAAAAACTAAGAAAGTCAAGCATTACTTCATCTGTTAAAAAGTGAGCTATGAGAGCAATCAAGGTGTCAAAACTTTCGCTTAATTCTTCACTTTAAGATTGATGAAACAGAAAGCATTAGAAGAGCTCACATTTGTTGAAGAGGATGCAACAATTTGATGTTATTACTATCTTGCAACTTTTCACCATTTGAACCCACATCTTGCGCAGGCAGATCAACATCATCATAAAGTATTTCAAGCCTGCTCTTCAAGCTTTTCACTATATCTTCCTGTGTCCATATCCATAAAAACATGTAGTTGTATCCCATGTATCTAATAAACAGGAAAGATATAAACCAGAACTCATCTATATGCACAGCAGTCTTGCCTTCAACTCTGTAATAATGCGTTGCAAAGGATCATGAGAAAAGCAATTTGCAAGTGCTCGTACAGAACCAGTCATGATAGCAAGACCCATAACTTCACCACTGCTTCCATCTTCAAAGAGACAGCATGAAAACCATGATTAATGCCTCTATTGACTCAATTTTTCACCACTTCAACCATATTTCTATTTTGTCTTTTCTTAACTTCTAAAAATCTGAGACTGCCTATTTCAGGAAGGTATCAACAAGCACTGTATAATGAGTTTTGCTTTAAATCATCGCTTCCTACCTTCCCCACAACCCAATGGTAAAAATAGCTCTACTTCATGGTTGGTGTCACCAGTAAGCACTTTATCTTGACAATCTTGTGTAACCTGTGAAATCAAACATTAAGACAAAATGGTGTCTGGTTCCTTGAACAGAATCTGAGTGAAAGTGGCTTGCAAAACCTTACAAGGATTCCATCCACAGCTGCTAAGGCAGATCCTAATCGAGAGGATTCCATAGACATTGCAGAAAAAAGAACATCCAATAATCGTTTTTTTGGAAGCTTGTTTGCAAGAACTGGTACTCTTCTCAGACATTAGACCACTACTGTCAATTACTTCAAAAAATAAAAAACAAAACCAGAAACCAAGAAGAACTGACATAAGCATTCTTCACTTGCCTGAGGTCAAAATTGTACAAGCACCCAAAGTTATGGAAGGACGGAAGCTTCCCTGACTTCCATTCACATGGATGTAATGAGGTTGATCCAAAACTGGACTCAAAGGAGCAGCTCTTGCAAGACACTCTACAATAACAAAATTATAAAGCTGCCAGTTTGAATGTCGTTTGTTGACGAGAACTAACACAAAATTTCCCAATGCAAAGTCATGATACATTCAATGAAGCCATCAAAAACTCAGATCTCTTGCATGGCTCATTATACAGCTTCATAGATTTGAGTCCAAGTTTAAATGACAACAAATATACTGCTTTGATTCAACACAACAATTGTGGAAATATTTTGGGTCACATGGATGACAGATGATCAGCATACTCAAATTTCAGGTGCCCTAATTTACTTAAAACCACAATCTACCTTGTAGGGCTATAAGCAAAGTGCAGTAACAAAGAGTCTCTGTGTTCCTTTGAGCATGCCAATGTTGCCACCACCTTTGATGTCTGCCTTCAAAAGACAAATGAAAAGGAAATGGTTACACTGAATCTGAAACTTCATGTTCAAAACATCATATTATCACCCTCAGTATCACATACCACAGTATTGGCAGAGAGTTCTTAAATGCATTGTCATTTGTAAGTATGTAAATTCCCATCACACTGATCCCACCAACAAGCATTTTAGATACCTGCTCAAACGTCAAGTAAATTATCAAAGTTCCAACATACAAACGTCAAGAAATAATTGGACTCTATGAGAGTCACAAAGATAGTCCTACCTTCACAAATAATCTCCCACAAGCATGCACCAGATGCACTTGCAACAATCATACATCTTGATGCCTATAAGTACAGGTAGGGAACCTAAATTCATCTTCAAGGCCCTGCAAAATGAACATGTTTTATACCCAGGCCGGGCAGGCCCAATCTTGACAGCAATCAAGTGTGCACTACCACCCCTGGGTCATATGACATATACTCTGAAACACCCTCCTTGGATCCACAGGAGACACATGGAATGAAACATAAAGGCCAGATATCAAACTCGCCTCCCAGCCACAGGGCAAAACGGGCAAACTCCCCGAGCTTGGGACCAGCAACATTACAGGCCTCACTCAGGTCGAAGGCTAGTATCCCATGTAAGATTTTACTAGGGTTTGCAGAGGAATTACACAGAGTGCATGAACACAGAAATAGACAAAGCACAAAAGAAGACAACGATCAATGAAGCATGAATACTAACATGAATGATGAATAAGCAATTGAGTGCTCTATGAGTGGAGGCTGTCCAACAGCCACTCTTTCTCTTAGGAGTGAGCTGAGGGGGAGCATTAGAGTGTCATCCTCTGATAATGAATACCAAAGACCACCAATCTCGATGCAGAAATCTGATGTAAACCACTCTCCCAGCAGCATAAAGGAAGGGAACTGTTCCACACACCAGTTTGGAAGGGGATAAATGACAATAGAGGGCAGGCGACAGCAGGGCAGCAGGCTGAAAATCAAAGTGCAGCTACATATGAGTGCTGAACTGTTACACATCCTTGGACATCTTGCAGGGGTGCTAACAGCATTGGTCATAGCCTTGAGTCACGAGTGATTTGGTACAAATGCACCAAGGGCACTATAAGGTTAGGGCAACTGAGACCTATAAATATGACTCGAGGCCCATTTGTGCACGTCGCATGATCACTACACCTGAACTCTAGGCCCAATGGCCATTGCAACTGTACACTGGGATACTCTGGGTTGATTATATGGGATGACAACCCTTGGGACATGAGTGTGGTCCAGAACACTGCTGGCCCTAGGCTCAGGGGTGAGCCTGTTTGGATCTATGACCAGTAGGTGAGTCTTGTCCATTTGCTTATGGTTTCTATGTTGTAGGTACAATTTGTGTTGTGTCATGTGTGCAAGTTGGATCCTAGGGGAACATTTCATTGGTATCAAAGAATCAATTTACTCTCTAGTGCAAGATTCAATAACATGCACAAGACCACCATCCAATCACAATACCGCAATGGTTCACACCTACTAGGTTCATTTTCATCTCAAATAGAGTGTTATGGGACACTACTAGCAAAAAGGGATGAACATGGAAGCACATGTTGCAGATGGTGGGTATGAGAAGAAGTTCTTGTTTGGAACTCATGCTCAAAGAACTTTGGAACTCATGCTCAAAATAATGTAAAGGGTTTTGGCATAAACTTTTGGATGTATGTTGGTGATTGGGGCCCAGTGAGCTACCACTCCATGGCCATTGTACACCATAATCAAGCATCAAGGGACATAATGTGCATAAGTAATCATTCAGAAGTTTATTTTTAAGATAATGGTTTTGATAATGAGAGAGAGTTGCTCTTGTTGAAGTGATAGAAGACGAAAGAAGAAGAATACATCGAGGAGAGAGAACAAGCCAAGGAGAGAGATGGAAGTTGATGTTGAGAGAGAGGTGTCACTCTGGTGTAGTTCGTGGATAGCAATGTACTTGGCAAACACTAAGTGCTTGTTCTCTTCATCCGATGCTTCTCCTCCCCTTTTTGACATCAACACAATGAGATAGAGGTAGTGCTTACTTTCTTCCACCTTTCATTGGTGAGAGCAGGAGGTTTCATTTTCATGGTGCCTTCCACATTATGGTCATTGTATTGATACCATCATGCATTTGCATCATCTTCCATCGCATCTTGAGTATCATATTTGTAAAAGGGCACTTGGGCAAGTGAAATAGGGCCCTTAGAAGGCATCAAAACCTATGAGAGTAGGCACCCACCAAGATGAAAAGTCTTCCATTGTGTAAACATACTTCCCTTTTACCTTGTCAAAGTGTGGTTGACTTGGATCCATGTATGCACAACAATTACCATTATGCAGTTCCATGGCAACTTACCATCATCTACCTTATCATATACCTTTATACAAACACCCTTGCCACACAATAATGCTTTATGGGTGATAATCTTGCAGTCTTACTGTTCATTTATTGCCTCAAAAAAAAGTTTAGAGAGCATGAGACCTATTAAATTGAGCTACTCGAAAGAATATGCCCATTGTCTCTGTATCATGGTAGAACCTTGGGCAGTCCATCAAGACATCCTTGGTCTGATGTCTTGACTTCTTTTGGGTGGGACCTTTTGGGGGTAAAAAGAGGGTGGAGTAATGGCTCTCTCTCCATCTTAGGACCACTTTTGGGCCTGAAAGGGAGTGTTGAGCCACTTAAGGTAAGGCATGCATTAATCTCGAAGTCACATACATTAATGACTGATTTAGACTCCTTAAAACAGCCCAAATAGAAATCAAAAGCATTTTCAAAAATCGAAGGCTTTACTTTTGAACAGCAGGAAAAATGCCAAAAAATCCTCTATAAAGAGTATGTTGTGGGCATGCAATCTCATCTTCATTCATCCATGCACCAGTCATTCTTCCTCTACGCTGCTTCCTACACCTCTAGAGGAGCTACCACCCAGCTGGAGGAGGTGCTGCTGTGCCTGTCATGGAGTACTGGATACTGCCACCCTACTCCTAGGAAATATCGCCAACTTGAGGAGATCATTGTCAGCCCTTATCTACTGCTGCCCAGCTGGTCATCATCATCAAAGTGATCTCTTGCCTATGTTTTCCATACACCAGGCTGCGTTTTGCTGCTGTAATGGGCTGCCTACCAACATCATGATTGTCTTCATCCCCTGCTTACTGTGAAGCTGCCATCTCAGCCAGCAAACATTGTGTTTTTCTGCCTGGAGTCATCACCGACATCCTACTGCCCCAAGGACTGCTCCACTCCCTCCACTGCTACCCACAACATCATCCTCATCAGTGGATTGCTGCTGCTACATTTTGGGATCCATCATGAGTATGATACACTCCACCATTCTTCACTCACCACACTACCCTGGTCCTTGAGACACAAGTTTTAGGCCCTTCATTGTATCATTCACATTCTCAGAAACTCATCTTTTATTCAGCTTTCTACAATCATGCTCATCATGTTGTTGTACATTATCTGTTCCATGATGTTTGATCTAGCATTTCTTAATATAATCCTCTATTGTTGGTCAAATGGAAGAACTACTTAACGGCAAAGGATACATGGGAGTCTATATGCTTCCTTAAGAATTGCTTTTTTTACTTCATCATTGGGAACATCGCTAAGCATATCAATCATTCATAAGGGGGGAAGCGCACATCCTTGGACATCATGGATGGCACTCACAACATTGGCCATTGACAACTTACCAAACAGTCAATGAACCCAAGCAGTCATTGTTAACTAAAGGATCTTATAGTGTGAAAGCATTCGAGACACACTAGGGTTTGGGTGGCTAGGTTCTACCCTACATGGCTCTTCCTACACATTCGTATTGGTGTGGCTGGTGATATGGTACACCAGCTCTTGTGGTAGAGGTTTGGCATACTTGTTGCTAGTTCCCAGGCTCGAGGATGAGCCCATATTGGCTATATAGTTGGGAATGAGCATGATATCCATCTCCTTATGCTTGTTTATATGCTTGTATGGCTTTTGTTGTGTCACGTGTACAAGGTGGATCCAAGCGTGGAATACACATACTTTGTGCATGTTCTTGTGTCCTCCAAGACTCTCATGAGGTCTGTATCAGTGATGTGAAATCTCTTGGTACATTGGATCTGTGGCCATCCCAGGCATAGATTGTAGCCAATACAACAAGGTAGCCAAAGTGTGAGCAGACATTTGTAGCCACCTCCTCAGTCAAACGGCATTGTATAACGATCTCCAAGATGTATGAACAATTTTCTCCCCACCTGGATCAAATGGAAACCATATAGTGGCAACATCCGCATAGACAATCTTCATTTTCCCACCAGGGTCAAAAATAAAACCACAACAGAAATCTGGGGATCGAATGGAAACCATATAGCAACATCTGCATAAACAATTTTCATTTTACCACCAGGGTCAAAAATAAAACAACTGAAATCATCCCTTCTGGACACAAAACAACATGAAGCAAAATCTGATCTCAGTATAACAAGAGCTTGCATATTATCTACGAAACCCCCTCTCTACAAGGTTCACAAATACATCCAAATGCATGTCCTACTCGTTGCAACATATCCAACTGCCAAAATTTTCAATATCCCCATCATAAAAAGAAACCTTAGTTTGCACTTCGATTGGACAGAGAAGAGTACGAGCCACAAGCATCACCACAGTATCATGTCTAGAATTCTACTCCATTCCACTGCTTCACAACAGCAACCTGAGAGTAAAACATGTGAAACCAGCCTTCCTCCTTGGAGAGGGTGGTCATAACCTAATTAATCAATGATCATAGAAAGCAATTAAAGCACATAGACTGAAATGCACAATTTACCAATTAATCTTGGACAATGGACAGCCTGTTGGCCCCCAAACTTGTGTCACTCACGGTATTTCTTTATCATTTATTGCAAATGGATGGAGTGCACTAAGATCCTTTAATCTCCTCTGCTGATCCAAGTGCCTCTTGCTGTCATAAATGGCAAGCAAGCCTTCAAACCAATTTGCTCTTGTTTTGCTCGGGGATTGGCCTTCAAATGTGCTCCTTGTTTAACAAATTCAGCACCAAATGTTTGCTTGCTGCATGGCCACTTGAATCTCTTGAAATTGCCCCAATTTCAGTGATTGAAATGCAAGTCTCTAGGCCTTTAATTTCTAAGCATGCTTTTGGAGATGGCTATCAAACCCTAATTTCTGATGTAAATTAGAGTTTACAATAGAGATTCATGAAAATCTCTACCTCTAATGGCTGAAAGAAAATTGCTAAGGAAGGATGAGAATAGGTTAGGGATGAGAGAGAAATTGTTAGATTAGGATTCAGTAACACACATGCACACACACACACTCTCTCTCTCTCAATGAACAAGTAAACAACAAGAGGAGAGAGTTTTGAAATGTCACATCCACTGTGTGGGAATGATATGAAAGTACAATCCCTAAGGTACTAAGTACCACACCCACTGACAGGTGTTCACACAGAGGAAAAACCCTTCTCCAACTAGAAGGTAAAAAAATCTCGTGGATCAAGGAGTGTTCACACTAGAACTTTGAAGGAACACAATAAGTATAACAAAACCCCCTCCAGTGAATGATATGAATGTATACAGGGAATATACAAATCAATCCCAAAATGGTATCAAGCCTAGAGCCTTGCAAACGGCTTTAAGCTTCTCTCTAGAGAAAGCTTTTGTAAACACATTTGCCAAGTTGTCTTGTGTAGGGACATAAACCAAGCCAATCTCCCCTGCATGGAGCCTCTCTCTAACATAATGATAATGCATCTCAACATGCTTAGTACAAGTATGTAAAGAGACAAGTCTCTCATTACATACAGTAGCTACAAGTGCATGCATAACCAAGTTACCCAATGCATGGCGAGTGGCTACTCCAGTTTTACAAAAAAATGGAATGGACTGTTTGTTGTCCTGTCATGTGCTGTTAGGGACTATTTTAGCTTCCCAAATAGCAGCCATCTCATCGCCCACTTCATCATGAGCAGTGCCTTGATCAATAGGGTGAAAATCAGGCTGCTGTTCAACATGTGTTTGCTGCTGTAAACCCTCAATAGGTTGCTGAAATTAACCAAAATCAGCTGCACATTGCTGAAACAATGGCAACAAACCATCAACCATGTCCATAGGCCCCACATTGGGCTGATTTTCATAGTCCATGAAGGAATGACCAGCATGTTCAGCAAGTACCACATCTCTACAAACAAAAATCTTGTTCGTCGAGAGTTGGTACAAGCGATACCCTTTACTTTCTATACTATAACCGATAAAAATGCATTTGGCAGCCTTGTCTTGCAATTTGTCTTCGTGGCTATGGCGTATATGCCAAACAACCAAAGACACAAATGTGTGACACCACTAGTTTCTCGCCATTCCAAGCTTCATTAGGCGTACATTCAGCCAATACTTTAGTGGAGCTACAATTCAACACACATACTACACGCATAATAGCATCAAGCCAAAACTTTGTAGGCAACTTATTGTGTATGCATACAATGTGTCATTTCCATCAAAGTGCGATTCTTTCTTCAGCCACACCATTTTGTTGAGATGTGTAAGACATAGTACATAAATGTGTAATGCCCCTTTCAGCCAGAAAAGAGTTACTCTCATGACATGTATTCCCCCCCTCAATATGTACGGAATGTAATCAACTTGTAGTGCCATTTTCAACCAAGGCCAAGAAGGTTTTAAAGCATGCAAACACTTTCGATTTGTGCCTAAAACTTCAAAGCAATGCCCAACAATGACAAGGCATAACATCAATAAAGGTAACAAAGTACAAGTATCCTTCAATGGATTTAACATACATGGGTCCACAAACATCATTATCAACAAGCTGTAATTTTTTATCAATATGCATAGATCCACCTTTGGAAAACGAAGCACGATACATTTTGCCAAGTACACAACTCTTACATACATTATGAGTAGATGCTTTCAACAGAGGGAGATCAAGCACCATATTTTTTATTCTCAAACAAAGCAAACTGCCATAATTAAGATGACCAAACTGAGTATGCCATAGCTCAGTGTCATCCATAATGGTGGCATCAACCTATAATGCATCCTCTGATGCTCCTCTCATATAAATCAAGCTGATAGAGGCCATTGTACAATGTACCAATGACAATTAGGACATCCCCATCACTACAATCATAGACACTGTATCAATCCATATGGAATTTAACCACAAAACCAGCATATACAATAGCTAAAACTAAAAGCAAATTTTTCTTTATGCCAGGCATATACAAGACCTTTTCAAGCATGATAGTTTTCCCATCTACTACCTTTACCCTTTTGAGTTTCAGGGCTGCCATGACTTCCCTTTGTTCCTATTGCTAGCTCCAAATGCTTGATTTTTCATACTTATGTTAGAGTGATTCACCCATGATTGCTCTTCTTGCAATAACAATGACACCAACATATCAAATGCGTATGCCTCGGCATCTCCTTTTGCAAATAAGCAAAGTGTAGTGGTAGTGTTGAGCTAAAAATGCATTAGCTTTACTTAAACAGCCCCAAAACGTACTTAATTAATAAATCAAACTTGTTCTTTGAACAGAAATGTGTTCCTAGAGAGTGTCTGTGTCCCATAAGCACAACCCCACTTGGGAGGACCCAAACTTTCTATAAATAGGTATGTTGCCCTCCATTTAGTCTATCTCGTTTTTGCAGATTGCAGCCATCAATCAACTCACACGTGGAAGCCCCTCCAGCCTTGCATTGCCCTGGCGCCTTCTTCCAGCTGTCGCCCATTGTCTAGCATCTCCTTCCTCCAGGCTGCATTTGGCCTCCAACTGCCATTGCCAGCCTCTCCACCATCATCTGGTGCTTGCGTTTGATCTTCATCAGCCAGGCGTCAATCTCCACACCCTCCCACTGCCTGTGTTTGGGCCTCCATCAACTTGGCGACAATGTAGCTGCTGCTCCTCCATCTAGAGGCATCTTCTTGCTTGTGTTTGCACTCATCAGGAGCCGCGTGATATCACCACACCCTTCTACAACTGTCGCCTCTGTCTCCAGCAACCCCTGGTATCAGCGTTTTGCAAATTCCTCTCTCTTCACAATTCGACTAGTGGTCACAGACTTTGGATCCATCTCTGGTGGACGTCACTCTCCAACACACTGCTTTGCCCTTGAGTATCTGTACACTCTTACGTTCATTTGCAATATTCATTCACTTCAAAGTTGTGTTCTTCTTTCCCTTCTTCTGTTTGTGTTTGAGTTTTGAGTTTTGCGTTTAGGGTTTGAGTTTTGCTTTCTATGTCTGTGTTTGTCTCTTTGTGTTTTTGTCGCGGTCGTACACTGTGTTTCCTCAGTGCAAAACCTAGCAGCACGAGCTGTCAGGGTGTACACAGGTCAAATGGCATGCGGAAGAACTGTGCGTTGAGTCAAAGTGGTCGAGGCAAAGACGACAGGTTGAATCAAACCCGGCAAGCCACATTTGAACCCCACAAGTAGTGCACAAAATTGGTGGGTCTGTTTCAACCTAACACAACTTATGCAAGCTACCAATATGCAGGGCAGGATAGTTGAACTTGGCACAACTTAGACAAACTATCGACGTACAAAATAGGATGTAATGGCTAGTTCTGACATACACCCTGCGCACATGACAGGGCGAGGAGGCAATGATTGATTCTACAAAGGCTTGGCACAGGCGATGTCATGTCTCCATGTAACGAGCAAGGCTGAAGTTTATACAGCAACAACCCACAAGACGGAGAGCAACCGAGCTCGAGGCTCAATTGCAACTATGGCAAGGGGAGCGGCAATTAAGTGGAGATATGGCTCTAATACCACTGTTAAGTTAGGATTCAGCAGTACACATGCACGCACGCGCATACACTCGCAATGAATAAGTGAATAGCAAAAGAGGAGTGTTGGAAGGCTGCATCCACTTTGTGAGAATGATATGAGAGTACAATCCCTAAAGTACTAAGTACCACACCCATTGACAGTTGTTGACATAGGGGAAAAACCCTTCTCCAACTTGAAGGTAAAATTTGCCTATGGATAAAGGAGCGTTTACACCAGAACACGATAAGTGTTATAGCAATTTCAGAGTTTCATCGCAAGAATCTCTTCAAATCAATTGTTGCCATGTTCCCAAGGGCATTTGTTGCTATCGCCTGCTACCTGAAAGCCCAATATGGGTTGTCTCCAATCCAAAATGTTGTCGCCAACTGCCAAGCAGCCTTTCCAAGCTGTTGCCTACTACTATAGCCCCTTCTAGGCAAGTCGCTAGCTCCTTGAGGGTGTCCTGCTAGTTGGAAATTGTCTAGGCTTACTCTCTCTCTCTCTCTCTCTCTCTCTCTCTCCACACACCACTACAATTCAGCTTGGATTGCCCCCACTTGAAGCTCAACTGACTCAACCAAGAGGAGCTGAACCGCATCATCAAGATGGACATTATTCAAATACACACAACCAAGACATGGGTGATATCTACTAACCATCTAGGGACAAAGATGGCTTTCTATTGGAAGCATCTTCTACACATATCCCTTGATGGCTTTATTGTCCGCTCAAGATACATGGATGCACATTTGTCTCATGGTATACAATGCACCATTGGGTAGCTCCGTACATTCTCACACCAGCACTAGATCGAGACAACTAGATATGGTGTAGACTCCCTCCCCCCCAAAGAATAGGATTTGCTAGCTTTGTCAGCTTGAGCCAAAGACAAAGGAGCACTACCTATGTAGATACCCGATGTACTATGAAATCTGAGGGTACAGCTCTAACTAAAAAGCCTCAAGTTACAACAACTAAGGATGGTTTGCCAAGTCACCCACTTGGGATCCATTGGTGAATAATTTTGAAATTTCACGAAATACTTTCTAGAAACTTTACCTCTGACCTTTCTCTCTTTATGTGTCAAAATCCACTTGGGTACCAATATCTCATCAAGCTCCTCAACCTCTGGCTGAATTTCAACATATATATCCTCAAGCACATCATCATGAAAAGGCCTCAACTAAATCATATGAAAGGTATTGTGTATCAGCTAGTCTAGAGGCAATTTTAGTCTATAAACAACATTGTTGATCCTCTCCAACACCTAGAAGGGCCCATAATATCTCATACTCAGCTTTGGATATAACCTCTTTCTACCTTTCATATTTTGGGCCTTGCCTTTTCAAAACACAACATATAATTGCCCACTACAAACTGCAAAGCACGTCTATGGCAATCAGCCGCCTTCTTTTGCTTCTCTTGGGACCTTTGAAGAGCATACTTAAACTTTGCATAGGTTGCATCCATGTTTTCCGCATACCGATATACCTCAAAGTTCTTCTCCTTTGTGTGAAAAATAGGAGATACTTTCTTGTTTCCCTCCACAACTTTATTGTGCATAGTTGTCTCCGTACGGCATACGGTGTTGTTCGTACCGTACGGTACAGTACGTATCCATACAAATTCGTACAATTAAATGGACTGTTTTTGGCCACCGCATCTACGCGTCCTCCCAAGTCCCATGTTTTGTCACCTTTAATAGGGTGCGTTCAGCCTCCCTATATGGCACTTTTTTTTTTTCGGGGGGGGGGAAGCCTTTGATACCTCATCTCACCCCATTTTCCAGCTATGCGCTTCTCCCCGTCCCCAGCCCTCCTTGGATTCCATCCAGTTGGCAGCCCTCTTTGACTATTGACCCCTCTTTGACTGTTTAAACTTTGACCCTTCTCTCATCTACAAAAGGTGCTCCTCTCCTCCATGCTTTCACACCAATTCAGCAAGCATTTACCATTCTCATCTTCCTCTCTTGGATCTTGAATGGACTTGTGATTTGTCATTCTCATCTCCCATCCCCTCTATCCCACACCGTATCAAAGCATTTGCCATTCTCATCTCCCATCCCCTCTCTCACTCTTGCTCTTTCAACTTTACCCCGACTCTCGAGCCTTTCCCTCTCTTTCAACTTTCAAGTTTCAAGAGTCGAGACTGGAGCATCTCTCTCTCCCTCTCTCTCTCTCTCACTCTCCCCTGGGCCTCTTTATTCGTCATCAGCACCATGACTCGTGAGAAGCAAGAGGCCTTCAATTTGCATGTGATCCATGTGGAGAGGGACACAAAGAAGTCTAACTCCCACAATTGACATGCAAGTATTGTAGGAAGCACTATACAAGTGGTGCAACTCAGCTTCTCCAACATCTATCCAAGATGGGGGGGCAAGTTGCTCCATACAAGGAGATCCCTCAAAACATCACGAAGAAGATTCTCGCCAAGATGAGAGGAGGATCCACGAGAGGAGAAGGAAGTGGCTTATCGGCACTAACTCCTATGCCTACTAACGACGAAGTATCGAATGTGGGCGTATCTTCAACCAATGCGGGAGAGAGAGGCCTCTACCATTGGTGGTGGGGGCTCCACATCCGCATCCGGCTCTGGTAAAAGGCAATATGCAGTGCCGGAGAGACAATCCTCTCTCTCTCAAGCTCCCGATCATGTGAGTGGATCTGTTGCCTTTCTTAGAGAAAGGTAACTACTTGCGGACATTGAAATTGCACGCATAGTGATTGAGTGCAATCTTGAAATCAATATCCTAAAGCAAGAGCAATGGAAGATGATGGTAAAAGCCATTGTCAATGTGGGTCCATGCGAAGGATGGATTGGTGTCACATACAATGACATGAGGACAAAAAAGATTGATAAAGAGAAGAAGAGGATTGATAGAGCCCTTGATCCTATTCGGGCCGCATGGATAAAATATGGTTGCTCCATTCTCACCAACAGATGGAGTGATCGTAAGAAACGGGTCATCATCAACATACTTGTCTCATGTCCACTCGGCACTTACTTTTTGCGGGCCGTAGATACCAGCAAGAGGGGGGAGAAAACAATAGGCGCATTCATCTACTGCCACATTCGACCAGCTATCATTGAGGTATACATTGCCTTTTAAATTTGTTTCACTTTCTTTCATTATGATAATTGATTTATGCATAACTATCTATCTCCCTATTCTAATTTCTCTCTAATATCTATCTCGCTTCTCTCTTTCCCCCCGAGGCCCCAACCCCCATCTCTCTTCATTCTTGAATCTTGAAAGTTGAAACTTGCAAGGCTCAACTCTCTCTTTCTCTCTCTAACCTTCAAGTATTGTTAGTATACTTACTTGTAATTTGTAAATTGTGGTTGTAGGTAGGCCCCTCGAATGTGGTGCAAGTTGTTATCGACAATGCATCGAATTGTCAGCGCATGGGCCGTTTACGTGAGGCTGAGTTTCCCACGATTGTGTGGACTCCATGTGCAAGTCATTGTTTGGACTTGCTCATGGAGGACATTGGGAAGCCCAAGTAGGTGAAGAGGATGGTCCCCAAGCTACATCAAATGTCACCTTCTTCACGGTAAAGATAAATGTGCTTGCAATGTATCATGAGCATAGCACACTGGAGTTCAAGAAGCTTTCTTCAACTTACTTTGCTTACATGTGGTTATTACTAGAGCGCCTTTATGAGGTGTGGTCCGCACCTTGTGCCAGACAGTGGTGTCCACTCTATGAAATGAGTGGGATGAGCATGAGAAAGAGGAGGCCAAAGCCATTCAGTGCTTGTGCCTTAATGCGTAGTTTTGGCAAAAAATTCGTACCGTTGTCATTGTCGTGACTCCCTTTTATAGAGTGTTACGTATGAGTGATTGCACAGGATCCACTATGGGCCTTCTCGTTCACTTCTTTAGAGCGGCATTGATGGAGACACGTGCTGATACAGTGATCATAGAAACACAACATGCACATGTTTAAGAGATAGCAGAGAGAAGATGGACATGGATCCATAAGCCCATCCATGGTTTGCCCACATTGGTACATCCGGCCTACAAGTCGTTGACAGTCATGGATGATAGAGAGTTCCGTTCGGACCAGCTTGCTTATTTGACTCGTGCGGTCCTTGTAGATGACCACAATGTAGTGTTGGAGGAGCTAGGATGCTATGCAGATCAGAGAGGATATGTGGCTTTTGCTTCTCCCACTTGTTGGAGGAGAGATTCACTTGTGAAGCCTTTATTTTGGTGGCAAAACTTTGGATACGCATTGGAGACCCTTCAACCCTTAGCCAGGAGTGTCCTTGCCCAAGATTGCTCTTCAGGTGCATGTGAGAGAAACTAGAGTGCCATTCTCTCATTCACACAAAGATTCACAATCGGCTTAGCACACGACAATTAGAGCAGCTAGTCTATTACCGTACTAACTTATGCATAATGAGGATTATGATGAGCATGGGTAGTCCAAAGTAGGTAAAGTTTAAACACTTAACCATAAAATTTAAAATTTGTTGTTTTAAACTTTGAACTTTGAAGTTTATACTTTACAATTTAGGCTTTAGCATTTACAATCTTACCTGCATCACTACATTGTGTAGGTGAATGTTGACACATTCAAGTTGACGGGCGACACTCTTCTGAGTGTACATCAAGAGGTCGATGAGAAGGAGATGATTTTTGTAGAGCTCTATAGAGAGCTTATAGCAGTATATACTCGTGACACTCGCAGTCAGCATGCTCGTGGGCAAGGAGTTCACATAGGTGGTAGCAAGGAAATGATCATTTGATGCCCTCCAACATCGAGGAGGGGTGGTTCAAGTGGCTTGCAGACATATATAAGACAGGGCTCTAGTTGAAGGGGAGAGAGTGCGCAATGGAGTGCGAGAGCAAGGCACGACCTGCAGAGCTGAGAGTTATAGAGAGTGAACGCAGAGATAGGTGTACCGGATCGTAATGGTACACAAAGAATAAAAGAATGTATTTATATGTGTGTGTTCACACCCATATGACTATATACACGGAGACGAAGGGACTTTACACCCAACAACCTCCCACTTAAAGGTCCGAAGTGGTACCTTTAAGCTAACCAACTCCCACTAAACGAATGCAATGCTCATGCTGAGCCTTTGCAAGACACTTAGTGACAACATCTATAGAGTTATCTTGGGTTTTGACCTTAGTCAGTGTGGCAAGACTATCATCCAAGACCTGTCGAATGAAGTGATACCGAACATCAATGTGTTTGGTACGTGCATGGAACATGGCATTCTTAGCCAAATATACTGCACTCTGGCTATCACAACCAAGCACTGGAGTACGTGAAGAAAGACTAAAATCCTTAACTAGATGGCCAAGCTAAATAGCTTCCTTAGAAGCTTCTATGGCTGAAATATATTCAGCTTCTATAGTACTTAGTGCCACAATTTTCTGCAATCTTGAACACCAAGAGACAGCCCCACCAATCAAAGTAAAAACATACCCACTTGTAGATTTCCTAGTGTCAAGATCTCTTGCCATGTCCGAATCACAAAATCCCTACAACTCTAGTGTACCCTTTCCATAGCATATACACTTTTCTTGTGTACCTTTCAAGTATCTGAAGATACATTTCACTACTTCCCAATGTGGCTTACCAGGGTTAGACATGAATCTACTAACAACTCCCACTGCATGAGCAATGTCGAGGCGAGTTGCAACCATGGCATGCATCAAAGACCCACAAGCTAATGCATAAGGTATACACTTCATGGCACTAGCAATTGTATCATCCTTGGGGCAATCAGCTTTGCTAAGCTTTGTATGTGGCGGTAAAGGCACACCAAGCGGCTTAGCATCAACCATATTAAACCTGTCAAGTACTTTGCTGATGTACTTGTCCTGTGAGAGAAACAATAAACGCTGCCCTCTGTCTCTTTTAATGCACATGCCCAAAATGTGTTCAGTTGCCCCCAAATCTTTCATGGAGAAGGCTGAACTCAGCTGCCTTTTAAGAGTATTCAAAATACTCTTATACTGTCCTGCAATCAGCATATCATCCACATATAAAACCAGCACAATAAGGCTTCCATCATCAGCCCTTTTAGTGTATAAGCAGTGATCTGCATGACTGTGTTTAAATCCATGGCTAAGCATAAAGGTATCAAATTTTTTGTACCCATGTCTAGGGGCTTGTTTCAGCCCATATAAGCTGCGTTTCAGCTTACAAACCAAATGCTCTTTTCCTGGAATAGCAAATTCTTCTGGCTGCTTCATGTACAGCTCTTCATCCAAGTCACTATGAAGAAAAGTAGTCTTCACATCCATCTGATCCAACTCTAAATCCAAGGATGCAATGAGAGCAAACAAAACACAGAGCATAGTCATCTTCACCACTGGTGAAAAGACATCTTGGAAGTCTATGCCTTCCTTCTGTGTATAGCCCTTAGCAACCACTTGTGCCTTGTACTTGGGCTTCCCATCAATACATTTCACTTTCTAAACCCATTTATTAGGAATAGCTTTCCTATCCTTGGGCAAAGGTACAAGCTCCCATGTGTTATTTGCATATAGAAACCTCATCTCTTCTTGCATACCAAGCTCCCACTTTCTCTTGTTTTCACATGACTATGCCTCTTTAAATGTTAGAGGCTCACCCTCATCAGTCAACAAAATGCAATCCAAAGATGACTGAAACCTTTGTGGCTGTCTCTCCTAACACGTGTAGACCTTCTTACCCAATGATCTATATTATCAGGCAGTGGGTCTACATGCTGAGGAATGTGCACACCATCACCAGGTGGCTGATTTTCAGTATTTTCTTGCTGCTGTAATCTGTTTTCAGCATGTTCTTCTTGCTGTCCTATTTCATCCTGTGCATCTACGTGCTGTCCATGATCGTCTGGCTGTAGCACAATAGGTTGCTGCTCATTTTCAGCATTAAAAGGAACAGAAATTTCAGCTAATAGCTACTGAATGGCTAGCTGTTCATGCTGAAATTTGACCTTCTTTTTATCAAGATCACCGCGTGTAGCAATTTTCAGCAACTTTGCCTCATTAAATATTACGTCGGCTGCGTACTATCTTCCTACCCTGAGGAAGATAGTACGCAGCATGTTCTTCTTGCTGTCCTATTTCATCCTGTGCATCTACGTGCTGTCCATGATCTTCTGGCTGTAGCACAATAGGTTGCTGCTCATTTTCAGCATTAAAAGGAACAAAAATTTCAGCTAATAGCTACTGAATGGCTAGCTGTTCATGCTGAAATTTGACCTTCTTTTTATCAAGATCACCACGTGTAGCATTTTTCAGCAACTTTGCCTCATTAAATATTACGTCGGCTGCGTACTATCTTCCTACCCTAAGGAAGCCTAACTCTATAACCCATATCTCCCTCATCTCCATATCCCATGAAAATGCCCTTGATGGATTTCATGTCTAGTTTGGTCCTCTGTTCTACAGGTACATACACAAAGGCATCACAACCAAAGACACGCAAATGGTCATATGAAGCAAGTTTGCTAGACCAAACCTCTTCAAGAATGCCATTTTCCAATGCAAGATTGGGAGAGCGATTGCATACATGAACTACAATTTTAAGAGCCTCTCCCCAAAATTGTTGTGAGAGAGTAGCTGTGGACAGCATGCATCTGACCCTCTCACAAAGTGTGCGATTAAATCTTTCAGCCACGCCATTTGATGCAGGAGTATAAGGGGTTGTCAACCCCCTCTTAATGCCATGCATCTCACAAAACTTGTTAAATTCATTTGACACATACTCACCCCCATTATTTGTTCTTATGGCTTTTAACTTAAGTCCTTTTTGTGTGGTAACAAAAGCATGAAACTTTTTAAAAGCATCCAACACTTCCTTTTTGCTCTTAAGTACATACATCCATGATTTTCTACTGAAATCGTCAATGAAAGTAACAAAGTACCGTGCACCCCCATACAAATTAGCAGGCATAGTCCACACATCAGAGTGTACTAAGTCAAGAGCATTAGACTTCTTAACGACACCAGAGCAATAAGGAGACTTCACTTGTTTTCCATATAAGAAATCATTATAAAATTCAAGACCAGAGCCTTTACATCAAATCTCCCTAAAGAGGAGAGAACCTGAAGGCCTTTCTGGCTCATATGACCAAGTCTTTTGTGCCAAAGCTCCATCTGTGAATGGACTTCAGCCACAGCCAGGTAATGCTTTACAATGCAAGTAATATAAAGTCCCCTTTTTGCTACCTTTAACAATCAGCATAGAGCCCTTATGGACCTTCCAAGATCCACCACCAAAGGTAGTAAAATACTCTTTAGCATCAAACTACCCAACTGATAGTAGACTTTTCTTTATGCCAAGTACAAATTTGACATCCTGCAAAATCAGCTCTTGGCCATTTTCAAGAGCCAAGTGAATGGTGCCAACACCCTCTATCTCACATGCATAGTTATTACCCAAGTAAAACTTGCCTAGGCAACCTGCAGTGTATTCAGAAAATGACTCCAAAGAGGGGATAACATGAAAAGAGGCACCCCTGTCCACTATCCATGATTGTGACAGCCCATCATGAGCTAAAAGTAAGGCATCAATTATCTCCTTTTTGGTGATGTGCATATCACCTACTGCTGCCATAATATCTGCATCATTACATGAGGCTACAACAAGTATCTCTTCAATGTCAAGAAGCTCTTCAATGACCACACTAGATGCAACATTTGCCTTTGCAACTTCTTTTGAGGAAGAGCTATCATCATCTTTCTTATCATCCTTCTTTTTCTTACCTTGTTGTTTCTTTCTTTGTTGCTCTTTCTTGAAGTATCGGCAATCGGGCTTTTTCTGCCCTTTACGCCCACACTAATAGCATGTGACATCCTGTTGTTTGCCGTTGCTTTTGCTTTTGCTTTTCCCTTTACTGACTGCATTACCCCTCTTTTTGGACCTGCGCAGCTCTTACATGGTAAGCTGAGCCACTGCCTTCACCACTAGACTTTCTTCTGATTTCTTCATTAAGGATTGACCCTCTAAAACCATCAAAAGTCAAAGCAGGGTTGTTGCTAAGTGACACAACCAAAGATTCCCAGCTGTCAGGTAAAGATGCCTCATGATGACATCCCCCCCTTGCCTACACAGCCGCCACCTAGGGAGCCATCATTTGATGATGATGGTAATCTCATCAGTGAGGATGAGTATGAGTGTGTCATCATCCGATGTTGAGGAGACATCTTTAGACTCTCTTGATGAGCACTCAAATGGTTCTGATGATGATGATGATAGTGATACCTCATCATAGATTCATAGGTCTCTCTCTTTTTTGTATTTACTATCATTGTATCCATATGCATGATGCCACTATGACACACTGGACTATAGTTGTATCGCATGTTTTGTGTAGCCCATGTGACCGCGATGGTCACCCTCATATATTTATCTTATTTTGTAATGAAATGGCTATTTCCACTTAAAACATATATTCTATCATTTAATGATTTATGGTTTTTTGTTATTTTAAAAAATCATCTTAAATTTTTTTTCGTACTAATATCGTACCGTACCTTACAAAATCATAAGATTCCATTTAGTACCATATTTTATCGTACTGTACCGTATCGTACCTTTCGTACTTGACAACTATGGTACTATGTTATCGTATGCAAACTCTACCAAAGGCAAATATTGCCCCCACTGTGACTTGTGCTTAGAAACACAACATCTCAAAGATCAAGCGTGGTAGAAACATAGCATCTCAAAAGATCAAGCATGATAGAATTTTCTTCTAACTAACCATCTGTTTGCGGATGGAAGGATGCAGAAAATCCTAACATGGTACTCATGTTTTCAAATAGACCCTTTATAAAATAAACTAATCATCGGAGGGTCTCAATCACTGATGATCAACTACAACATGCCATGATACTTAAACACATACTACAAAAATAATCGTACCATATGATCAATCTTTATCTTCTTTCTTACCAAAATGAATCATTGAGTCTGCAAATAATGGTCCATATCACATCATTCCCCATAGTTGTCCTAGGAAGCTGAAACTGGCCTTTGGAAACCCAAAGGGCAATAAACCACATTTTAGCAAACACTTAATTCAGCTTAACAGTAAATTCAACAAGAAAATTCCACACACAATTGAAGCTAGAGTGCTCCTACACCACACAAATGGAGCTATAGTTTATTATTTGTACCACTGAAACTATATATTTGCATTAATTTATGCTCGATGTAGGGGGAGGAATGTCACGAGATCTGAAATTTTTTTTGATTTGCTTAACATTTGAATCACTTTTTACTCAAATATTTAGGTATGTGCTGCACATGTGAAGTGCAGCTAAGATTAATTATATTTGCAGGCCAAGAACCTAAGGAAATTAATGAATGTCAAAGGCAAAAGTTATCTTAAGTAATGTTCCATAGATACTATATGGTATCTGGGGCCAAAAATTAAACTAAGATATTTTATTGGCCATAAGTGTCAGCTGGTGACACTAGGAATTTGGCATTTCATAGTAGGCAATGTCATGAGGACATGTCTTTTTTAAACTTCACTTAACTTGTGGATTAATTTTGGATCACATAGTTAAGTAAATATTGCATATGTGAGGTGTAACTGGGGTTAGAGTAAATTTACCAACCCAAGACTCGAGAAAATCACAGGATGTCAAAGGAAAAAGTTGTTATAAGTTATGCCGCATAGGTACTTAGTGGTATCTGGTGCTAGCTGTTAGCCTAGGTCATTCATTTGGCCATAAGTGTCAGTTGGTGACATTAGAGAAGTGACGTTTAATGGTACCTAACGCCAATCCGATGGTCAAAGATGGCACAAACACATTCGGGAATGGAAGTTGTCTAGCCAATTTAATTATTCGTCGCTTAGATTATTTTTTCAGGTCACTCAAATAATTATTGGATTAATTTTCAGTATTTTAAGACTGAAATTTAATATTTAATTATGGATAATGCTGAAAAAACCATTTGAAAAGGTTGCCACTTGTCAACGATGCCCATGCAAGACTAAAAAACGTCTTTAGAGGCTCGAGAGAGGCAGTTTAGTGTATTCGGTCTGCAAGAGAGGAAGGAGATACTGCAGGTCTAATTTGCAACCATTGGAGGACCTTCTGAGAGGTAGCCAAGGGCAGGAAAAGACCAATCAACAGCAGCTGACAGCATCTACAGGCTGTTGAGATAGGGCAGCAACAATAAATGACCGATTTTCTTTAGTTCTTTGCATCTACAAGCTGTTGAGATAGAGCAGCAGTAGTAAATGACAGACTTTTTTCATTTCTTCGCAAAGAAAGTTTGAATTTTCTCTCTCCTCAGAATTCTCTCTTATCTCCTAGCCTTTTTATAGCCTTGCTCCAAAGATTACAGCATCGAGATCACCAAAGACTGAGAAATTTCAGATCTCTCTGCTATAAATCCTAATCTGCAGCAAAAAATTAGGGTTTAGCAGTGAAAGCGTGCCAGAAATTGGAAGCTCCAAGACTTGGATTCAACAAGGTTGAAGGTATTTTTAGTTAAATTCAAGTGGAAGGACAAGAAAATCAATGAATTTGGGGCATTTTCCATCTCCATTAAAGCGGATGAAGGCCAATTGATTGCCTAAATCAAGGGGCAAATTAGATTGAGAACTTGTTGGCCATTTAGGACAACAAGGGAAGTTGGAATACCAAAAGGGATTGGAAGAATCCCATTGTACATCAACTTCTTCTTCAATTAAGTTAAATAAATACTGAAAGGGGCGCCAGTTTTGAGGCCAACACAGTGTCCAATGTCCAAGATTATATAGTAAAGTGTACATTTCAGTTTTGTGAATTTGTTAATTGCAGTAAGTAGTGCTTAATCAAGTTATTTACCACCCTATCCAAGGAGGGTAGGTTGGTTACAAGGAATGCCAATCCGAGAGCTAAAGAAGACTTAGAAACACTTGGGAGATGAATTGGCCTAGCCAATTTAATGGTTAGCTGGTCATACTAATTTTCTTGGCTCTCAAATAATGATTAAATTAATTTTCAAAATTTTAAAGCTGAAAATTAATTTAGTAATGCAAATAATACTGAAAAATGAATTTGGAAAGCTATTACTCGGCAAAACTTGCCTATGCAAGTTGAAAATACGTTTTTTTGGCCGAGGGAGAGAAAGAGAGAGTCATTCTAGCCTTGTGCAAGCTAAGAGAGACAAAGAGAAGGTTGCTATAGCTGCTACAACAGTTAACATGCCCGTTTCTAGCCAACAAGAGACCCTCCGAGAGCTAGTGACATGCCGTGAAGAGACTACATCAATAGGTGATGGCAATTTGAGGGCTGTTTCAGCCAAACAAACATCATATTCTGTGTGTTCCATCAATGGAGACAACTTTCATGGTTGTCTAGAGAAAGCAAGAGCCGATTTCTTCCATTTTCTCATTCTGAATTTTCTCTCTATTCAGCATTCTCTCTCACTCTCCAGCTATTTCCCAACCTTGCTCCAAAGATTTCAGCATTCTAATCCTTAGAGGCTGAGAAATTGTATTTTTCTCTACTATAAACCCTAATTTATAGCAGAGATTAGGGTTTGATAGCAACCTCAAGAAGCATGCCAAGAGATTGAAGTCTCAAGACTTGTATTTTTAAGGCTGAGAATTAATTCTCAGTAAAATTCAAGTAAGGGACCAGCCAACATTTGAATTTGGGGCAAATTTCATTTCCCAAGGAGTCGATGAAGACCAATTTCCTGAGCAAATCAAGGGGCAAATCAATTTGAACACTTGCTAATCATTATTGACAGCAAGGGGCTTTTGGATTACAAAGGAGATTGAAGGAATCCCATCGTATTTGAATTAGATTGCAATTAAAGATAAAGAAATACCGAAAGGGACGCCAATTTTGATGCCAATAAGGTACCCAATGTCCAAGATTGATTGGTAAATGTTTGTGTTTTAGCATTTCATCAATTATTGCTTGTTGTGATTAAGTTATAATCAATTTATTACCACCCCTCCACAAAAGGAAGGTTGGTTGCAGGTACTACCAAGATGGCCTTGCATTTGCATATCCAATCCCATTGGTACCAATTACTTTTGCTCATCACCAATCTTCGGTGCCTCTTTTGGCTACGATGACTGTCCTTTGGGAGCTTCTTGCTACCCCAATGCCTTTTGAAGATGACATCTTTTTCTTGCTCTTGCTGTCCTTTTTAGGAGAATTCAAAAAATCTCTTAAGCTTTGGATCTTTGGCCAATGAGCAAAAATATCACCTCTGCTGCCTTCAGTGAAGCCTTAAACTAGTCATCATACCTTCTTGTTGGTCACCCGCATCAGGTGGCCATGAAGGACTCGCTTCTTGGTCAAAAAGCACATGTTCTCCTTATTGTCCATCTTGTAAGCATGTTCCAAGATTAGGCATTGCATTTTCCCCTTCATTATGTGCATTTTCAGAATGAGATGCATCATCACTAGTCGATCCCATCTCACTACAAGAAGACATTCTTGCTGTAAATGCTCAGCTGAACACAATATCAGCACTAGAGCAAAACTTTTGACCTTCAATCAAGTGCCTCGGACCCACCAAGTCATGTGAATTGATGGTATCCTAGTAATGGAACCATAAAGCCAGCCAGCCTTCTCAGATATGGTGGTAATAAATTGATTAATTAATAATTACAGCAAGCAATTAAAGCACATAAGTTGAAATGCATAATTTACCACTCAATCTTGGACAATTGTGGACAGCCCATTGGCCCCAAAATTGGTGCCCCTCACAATATTTCTTCATCATTTATTGCAAATGGATGGAGTACACTAAGATCCTTTAATCCCCTCTACTGATCCAAGTGCCTCTTGCTGTCATAAACAACCAGCAAACCCTTCAAACCAATTTGCCCATTGGTTTGCTCAGGGATTGGTCTTCAAATGTGCTCCTTGGCTGACAAATCCAGCCCCAAAATGTTGTTGGCTGAAAGGCCACTTAAATCTCCTGAAATTGCTCCAATTTCAATGACTTAAATTCAAGACTCTAAGCCTTTAATTTCTAAGCATGCTTCCTGAGCTAGATGTCAAACCCTAATTATTGTTGTAAATTAGAGTTTACAGTAGAGATTCATGAAAATCTTTACCTCCAATGGCTAAATATGCTGGAAATTGCTGAGGAAGGATGAGAAAAGGCTGGGGGATGAGAGACAATGCTGCTAAGAGAGAAACTTCAAAGCATAGCGAGAACCTCTTCAAATCAATTGCTACCCTGCTCCCAAGGGCATCATTGCTGCTGGTGCCTACTGCTTGGGAGCCCAAAATGGGCTATCTCCAGCCCAAAATACTGTCGCCAGTTGCCAAGAAGCTTCCCAAGCTATCACCTACTACTTTAGCCCCTCTTGGGCAAGTCGCCACCTCTTCAAGGGTCTTTGCGAGTTGGAAATGGCCTCTCTGTTAGAGCTGGACAGCTGGTCATTCCCTGGACAGGCAAGAGCAGTAGGAGCAATCACTGTGTGCAGATGACACATGGCAAGCACAGCAAGTGCAGATGTCATGTGGCCGGTCGGACAGGAGCAGGTCACACGCGGCAGCCTGGTTGGACAATACTACTGTCAGACGGCTAAATTTAATGCAGCCAACCTGGTCTTTTTCATTATTTCCTGCTGGCCTATTTATTGGCCTGAATTTCAGCAGTCCTCCACAGTTGTGTTCCCAGATTTCAAATTGCAGACCATGGAGGCTGCCCTTGGGGCTGACTGAACTGAGATCTTTGAGGTGGGGACATACATAGACATTCTATCTGCACCCATGTATATTTCTGCATCCTTATACAGCATTCTTCACTATAGATTTTCTGTGTTTCAATATCTCTCTCTCTTTCTCTTCTCTTTTGGCGGAGCTTGTTACGGAGGCTATTCATCGTCCTTCTTCACGAGACGAGTCCAAACTCTCTTCTAATGATAAGGTGGAGTTGGCAAAGGCTCAGGCACGTTGGGACTCAATGCTCGCATTCGCTCGTTTTTATTTCTCTCATGTACTACAGCTATTATCTCTCATATTGAGCATTTGACGATGACCCACAAGATATGGTTGGAGCTTGATCAGATGTACAATTTGATTATCGTCATAAAGCAAGTTTCTTTGAAAGTGCAGATGCAGACCATGAGTGTCAACAAGTCATCTTCCATGCAGGAGCATATAAACAAGCTAAGGCAGCTTCAGATGCAAGTACAAAACACAGGGAAGATGATCACTTCTAAAGGCATGGCGATAACTCTTCTTTCATAGTTACCGCCCCGTTTCAATGGTTTTTATTCTACCTTGATTGCTCTGAGGCGGTCTGAGACTCTTTGGTGGGAAGAGTTGGTTCCTATGGTCTTGGACCAAGAGGAGGAATTGAAAGGGACCAATGCTTCTAAATCTAAGGCCTTGGTTGGTCAGTCCTCTTAGAAGAAGGGGAAGGACTAAAAGAAGAAGGAGGAGCAGGACAAATCCAAGAAGGACAAAGAAAAGGAGTCTACTTGTCACATTTGTGGCAAAACAAGTCACTAGAAGAAGGCTTGCCCCAACAAGGAGAAGAATGAGAAATCTTCAAAGGATTATGAAGCAGTGGGCTGCTCCCTCATCAACTGCTTTCCTCCACTTAAAGGTGGTTAAGGATACAACCCTGACGGCTTCTGATGCTGCATTGGTAGCCCCATACACTTAGGAGTGGATTGTTGACAGTGGTGCCTCCTGGCACATGACTCGTTCTTCAACAAGTGTTGCTCATTTGCAGCCTTCGCATGGCCAAATTCTCATTGGTAACAATTCATCTATTCCTATACAAGGACGAGGAGACATACATCTTATTCCAGATGGACGAGGTGATGCTCATACATCTGAGGTACTTTATGTGCCAGCCTTGGGATGTGAAGGAAACTGCTAGGGTTTGCACTGAGGACACAAAGAGTGTACGATCATGACAGAAACACAAAGAGATAGACACAGACACAAAGGGCAAAACTCAAACCTTGAACGCAAAACTCAAAACTCAAACCCTAAACGCAAAACTCAAAACTTAAACACAAAAACTCAAACACAAACAAAAGAAGGGAGAGAGAGAACACAACTCTGAAGTAAATGAATGTTGTAAATGAATGTAAGAGTGTACAGTGTGCTCAAGGGCAAAGCAATGTCGGAGTGTGACATCCACCGAAGACGAATCCCAAGTCTGTGACCACCAGCCGGGGTGTAGGAGTGCTGAATAGTGAATGGCAATAGGCTGGTCACCAAAACACAGCAGTCTGGAGGCTGGAAACTGGTAAACGCAGCAGTGTACCACCGATCAAAGGCTGGAAACTGTGCACAATCTGCTGTAAACAGCAGGCTAAAACAGTGTCTGAGAATATCAGGGCCTACAATGCTGAAAACGCAAGCTGGCTGACCCTGGAGATGATGGACAACAAGCTGAACAGCAATCTGGAGCAGTCGCCAGCAACTGAGAGCTGTCGCCTACAGCAATGGACAGGCTGAAGATAATGTGGCTGCAGTCGATGATGGCTGGACAGCAAATGGAGGCGGGCTGCAGGCTAGAAACTGGGCGCCAACAGCAGCAGAGGGTGTGTGGGCTGGTGTAACCTGCAAACAAGGATCATCATTGAATGGGGGCAGCCTGTCTATTTATAGATGTGGAAGGGCGCCCCAAAAATTAGGGTTTCCACTGAACTCTCTCAAATCGCTCCCCGTTTTAGGGTTTTACTCTAAAAGAGCATTTTTTGTGTGTTTTGGGGATGTTTAAGAGGCTAATCAGCAAGTAATGCATATTTTAGCTCAACATGGGATACCATCTCCTTTCGGTGCACAAGATTTGTGCACTCAGCCTTTTGGTCGAATTTGATATGGATTCTTTTTGGATTCTTGATCATGGATCGAGACAGGTTCTTTCTTCAAGTTATGAGGAGAATAGAGTCTACAAGTTGTGGTCTTCTTTTGCCTTGACTTCTCTTCTTCTTGCCTCACAAACTCAGTCCGAGCTTTGGCATACTCGATTTGACCATCTCAATTATGATTACCTTCAAAAGACGTCAAAGGGACAGCTTATTCGAGGTTTGCCAGATATTGTGGTGAGCCAGTAGCCTTGTGTATCTTGCATCCATGGGAAGCAGACTCGTGATGCTATTCCCAGCAAGGCTTCAAGGCGGTCTTCCGTACCCTTGGAGCTTGTTTTTACTGATCTTTGTGGACCGATGAGGATAGAGTCCCTTCGAGGGAGCTTGTACTTCATGTTAATTGTGGATGATTATAGCAGGATGACATGGGCTTATTTCTTGAAGCTAAAGTCGAAGGCTTTCTCCAACTTTAAGGATTGGTTGCTCTTTGAGAAGAACCGATTAGGCTAGAAACTGAAGCCCTTACGATCAGATAAAGGCAGAGAATTTGTTTCTAATAAGCTTTCTCGTTTTTGTAAAGATTGTGGTATTCACCAAGAGTTTGCCAATACAAACACCCCTTAAGAGAATGGCATCTTGGAGTGAAGGAATCGCAGTGTGATCGAGATGGCCCATACCATAATGGAGCATCGTCAAACACCTCAATGTCTATGGACTGACGTTGTGGCTACTACAGTCCACATCCTTAATCAATCCCCTACTTTCATTATTGTTGGTATGACTCCATATAAGGCATACTTTGGGTCAAAGCCAAATGTTTCTTATTTCAGGATTTTTGGGTGTGATGCCTATGTTCACATCCCGAAGACACAACGTGACAAATTTGAAGCGGCTTCCAAAAGACAAGCGTTTGTAGGCTATAGTTCGCAGTCTCAAGGCTACCCATTGTATGATCCTGTTAAGCAGGCCACGAGCTGTGATGTTCGGTTTGTGGAAGTTTCAGTCTCAGAGAGGGGGTGAGGAACACCCTATTCTTGGAGATCCCAGTGATAGGTAGGTGTGCCAGCAACTGTTTCTCTAGAGGCTGTGCCTCTTGAGGACTCTTCTTCACATGAGGAGCTTAGTTCTCAGCCACCAGATTCACCAATTGCTCCCCCACCGTCAGTGGACCTTCCAGAAACTTTAGCCCATGGGGTGCGATGAGGCAAGATCCGTCCTCCTCGTTGGGCTTGTGACACTCTTCGTGATGCAAGGATTAAGGGGATCCCTGAGGAGTGGCATCCGCAAGATAGCCTGCGGCGTTCTCGAAGAAACCAAGCACACCACACCAAGCTTGTTTACACTAACTACTATTTGACGACTCATGTCATGCAGAATCGGGAGCCCACCTCCGTGAAGGAGGCTTTACAGCATGATCATTGGCGGAAAGCGATGGAGCAGGAGCTGGAGTCGAGGAATGGCACTTGAAATCTTTTGCCGAAGCCTCCTCATAAGAAGATCATTGGAGTCAAATGGGTCTTTAAGACCAAGTACCACACTGATGGCACGTTGGACAAGCAAAAGACCCACCTTGTTGCTAGATGGCTAGTATTTGCGTAGTTCTTGCCTTGGCTAGCCATAGAAAATGGCTGGTCTATCAGCTGGATGTGACGTCTACCTTCTTGAATGGGGAGTTGAAGGAGGAGATCTATGTTGAGCAGCATCCAGGTTTCGGTTCTTCTAATGGTAAGGTGTACAAGTTGAAAAAGACCCTCTCTGGCCTTAAGCAAGCTCCCCGTGCTTGAAATGAGAAGGTTGACTCGTTTCTCCAGGAGAGATTGGGGTATCGGCGTTCCAAAGCCGATCCCCAACTGTATATACACACCTTAGGTAGCAGTCATGTGTTGTTTGTCCTTTATGTGGATGACTTGATTGCGACAGATAACCATACTCAAATGGTTGAGCAGACGAAGGCATGATGGATATGGGACTTCTTGACTTCTTTCTCGGTCATGAGATCAATCAGACTCCAAGGGGGATCTTTATTTCCCAGCAACAGTATGTACAAGAGCTCTTGACTACGTGTGAGATGGAGGGATGCAAGTCTCTTACAACTCCTATGGACCCGAATTGGAAGGCTACAGCTCATTCCGATTCTCCTTTGGCGGATGTTACCCATTATAGGCAGTTGGTTGGCTCCTTGATCTGGCTTCTTAACACTCGTGTTGACTTATGCTATGCTGTAGGTGTGTTGGTCGGGATCATGAGTGAACCCAAGATGGTGCATTGGCAGGCTGCTCAAAGGACTTTGCAGTTTCTACAGGGGACTCTTGATCTTGGGATCTATTATCCCGCCGGTACAAGTGCTACAAACTTGGTACTTACAGTGGACTTATTCCGATTGGGCTCATGATGTGGATCATCGGAGGTCCACGACAGGTTATTGCTTTACCTTAGGTGCTAGTGTTGTTTCATGGAGCAGCAAAAAGCAACCACAATTGCCCTATCTTCGATTGAGACAGAGTATCAAGTGGTATCTTCTACTACCTGTGAGTCAATGTGGCTTCGCAAGCTTGGCTGTCTTATTGTTTTTCAGTGCGACAATGAGAGTCGCATTGCCTTGGCCAAGAATCCTGTGTTTCATGCTTGGACGAAGTATATTGAGATCCACTAGATGAGACCATTTTCCTAGTCTATCGCAAGATGGAGGACAATCTTGCAGGTTTGTTTACCAAGGCGCTTCCCCAGGGCTTTACTCCGACAACACTCTAAATCCCTTAGCCTTCTACCATGTCCAGGATCTGAGAGGGAGTGTTAGAGTTGGATAGCTAGTCATTCCCTAGACAAGCAGGAGCAACAGGAGCAGTCAGTGCAAATGACATGTGGCAGGCGCAGCAGGTGCAAATAACACATGGCAGGTCAGATAGGAGCAGGTGACACATGGTAGATTGGTCGGACAGGCTGCTCGGACAGCACTCCTATCAATCGGCTCCATTTAATGCAGCCAACCTGCTCTTTTTCACTTATTTCCTGCTGGCCTATTTATTGGCCCTAATTTCAGCAGTCCTCCACAGTGTGTTCCCACTTTTCAAACTGCAGGCCATGGAGGCTGCCCTTGGGGCAAACGAAGGCTGAGATCTTGGAGGTGGAGACATATGCAGACATTCTCTCTGGATTCTTCATTGCAAATTTTGCATTTCACTGTCTCTTTCTCTCTATTTTCTCTCTCTTCACTCTTTGTCTTGGTCATTCACTTCCGCATTGCTTCACTCTGACACTATCAACATTTGCAGCAACAATGGCAACATCCTCTCTCTCTCTTTTTTTTTTCGTAAAAGGTAATTGTATTAATTACGAAAAATACAAGATTACTTGATTACAAGATAGTTGATGACACTAAGCCATCAAGTAAAAAAGTTCTCTCGCTCGCACTCTCTCTTTCTGATTACAAGAGGCACGAGGGCCCTAGGCCAACGTGGGGAAAATCCCAGTAGTAATGCACTAAAAAGTTACACGAATCATGGCAACTACCCAGAGGCAATTGCCATATGCCAAGGAAGCAAATCCTCCCGAGGGAGCAAGTCGGCGTGTCGGATAAGATCTAACTGCCAGTGCAAGAGGCCTTTAAGCCTGGCAACATGGCGCGGTACATTAGAGGCCGAATCAAAGAGAAAAGCATTGCGCGTGGTCCAAATGTGCCAACATCCCCAGTATCTGAAAAAGTGAAATAATATCTTCATATGCAACTGTGGCGGTGTGGGATACTTCGGGCGCACAAAAACCCAGTCGAAAGGAGTTAGCGAGGAGCCCACCACAGTGCGCCAAATGTGCGACAAGAGTAACCAGATATTCTTGGCGAGCGGGCAAGAAAGAAAACGATGTCGAGCCGACTCCGCCGTAGTGGTACAGAAGAAGCAATTGCCATTGGAGATGCGACGCTTGGCAAGGGCCGAGACAAGAGGAAGACCACCAATCATTACCCGCCAAAGAAAGACCTTGCATTTGAAAGGTGCCTTATTCAGCCAGCCCTCCATCAGCGTTGTCTGCCACCATGTCAGCGATTTCCGCAATCCCCAAACAGTATTAGCTTTGTCACCCAACCATTAGCGATCCCGAATAAGAAGATGATAGACCTGATTAGTAGAGGCCTTTTCCAAACTCAACCGGCCTGCAAGGTCCCAGTCCTGCCAAGGGCGATCCACAGCCAGGGCAGGAAAGGGTTGCCTGCCCTGAAGCTCCGCCGAAAGCTTTCCCCATAAATCACGGTATCCGCGCGAGATCTTGAAAAGTCGCCTAGCAGTCCGAAAGGATACGAGGACGTTGCGCGTGGCAAGGGTAGCATCCGCAACCGACGTCACACCTAAACGGGCCATGCGGTTAAATCGCAGTCTGAGTTGATGTTTATCTTCCCATGAAAGTAGTCTCGATACTGCCAACAATTCCAGCTGAAAGGAGTTAGTCTGCAAGCGGTCCCCTACCGGGTGCCAACGGGCCTTTTTGAGCACCACTTTCCAAGAGTCGACCAAGTGCAGTAACAAAGGGGAAGAGGAGCTGGAAAAACGGGAGTCAGCATTAAGGACATGCCACCAGGAGGCCCGAAGCCGGGTGTTACCATGGCGGAGCCCACTGTCCTCAAGAAAATAACGGGCTATGATGGTCCACGGGTAATGATCCACACACATGGCCCGAAAAAGGGACCAACGGAGAGCTAGCATATGATGTTCTGCATCCAAAAGAGCTCCACCACCCATGCGCTTAGGGGTACATGTATGTGACCATGAAATCCAAGAAATGCCTGCCTGCAGAGAATCCTTCTTCCATAGCATGAAACGGATGGGATGAGTGAGAGGCATCAAAGTAGTAGGCGTCCATGGCAACAATGGCAGGAAGTACGATAGCATTGGGAGCATAATTGACTGAGCCACTTTGAGGCGGACATGGAGGGCCACGCTTGCGACTTCCAATACATAAACTTTGCCGCCGGTTTTTGTGAAATCCAGTCCAGCAGGTCCTTTGGCCGTACATCCACCCCCACTGGGTATCCAAGATGCCTGACAATAGAGCCACGGGAAACCACCTGGCCTTGCCAGCCTAATGACTGTAAATCAAGCTCCGTGCAACTGAGAATGGCGGACTTAAAGGCATTGATGCGAAGCCCAGAGGCTTGACCAAAAAGCGTCCAAACCTCTAATGCCTTGCGAATGTTGTCCCTGTCCGCCTGCAAAATCATAAAGGTGTCATCAGCCAAAGATTGGCTAATGAAGTGTTGGCCCAAAGGAAGGTGTCATCCTCTCTCTCTCTCTCTCTCTCTCTCTCTCTCTCTCTCTCTCTCTCTCTCTCTCTCTCAGCTTGCACAAGGTTGAAATGCCTCTTTCAGCCTCCCAGAGCCTTCTCCCCACTTGCATGGGCAAGTTTTGCTGCCAAGTGGCAACCTTCCTTATCCATTTTTTAGCTTTTTTCAACTTTATTAAATTAATTTTTAGAATATTGATTCTGAAAATTAATTTAATAATTATTTCATGCTCAAAAAATTCATTTGACTAGCTAACAATTAAATTGGCTAGGCCAATTTATCACCCAAGTAATCTTGGACACTCACTAGCCTTGGAATTGGCATTACTTAATTAATTAATGCCAATTCCCTAGTGTCACCAAACTAACATTGATGGCTAAATAAATGTCCTAGACTCAATTCTAACACCAAATACCACCTGGTACCTATCCAATATAACTTATTACAACTTTTGCCTTTGGTACCAATTCATATCTCAAGGTCCTAGGTCACAGATTGTGAAAAAACTGACCTACACCTCACATGTGCAAGTCACATTTGCACATTTGATTAACTTTTAATCAAATGCTAAGCTAAGCATCAAAATTTCAGGTCCTCGTGACACATGACAGAAGCTGCATTAGTACTAAATAGATCTACTAGGTTGTGTCTCTACTCACTATCACATAATTCACCACTTACAACACCATCATCATCACCATCACCAATGTAAGCCTCATGCAACTTAGAACCATCATGGCTGCCTTCTTGCATAATCTCAAACTCATAACCATCAACTGGAGTCTCTTCAAGGTGCTCCTCACCTTGCAAAGCAAAATCATCCACACAAACTTAACTACCACTATACCTCAAGGCATTCTGTCCGCTTGATCCCCATTGACTGGTCCCTTCCATGCATAAGCATCCTCAAGTGTAGTTACATCACTTTGACCACTCACTACATCCACATAGGGAATTCCAATAACATATCCAACATTCATAACTTGTCTACATCTTTGTCTTTCTTAAGATGGAAAGCACTCCAGTCCAGCCTATTTAAAAACTCATCAATATCTTCAGCATTTGTACCTGCAAATGGGTAATACTTGAAGAAAACCATGGCTTGAGCCCGTATTTGGACAAGCTCCAAACCAAATACAATATCTTAGCTGTCCAAAACAAACCAAGAATCCTCAGCGGGGACACCAAACTATGGTAGGTAAATTCAGTTAACCGCCATGAACCCAAGAATCCAACTCCACAAGATGAAAACCAAAAATCTCTCACCTAACAAGCCACCCAAGTCAACACAGCAAACAGACCAGAAGCATTCCTGCATGACCTGGTCTCGAAACAAATTCATGTTCAGCCTTCCAATAGTTCAGGTTTCAACATTACAGATTCAGGTTCTTAGGATTACAGCATTGCAGGCAGCACAAAACTACAGGTTTTGAGGATTTCAAGATTGCAGGAATCCAAGAACTGCAGGTTTGCAGGATCAGCAGGTTTTCAGGAACTACAGGATCTCAGGTCCTACACCAAACTGTCAGCTCCTACATATTCAAACTCGTATTCCTGCAGTACACAATACATATTCCAACAAGCTGTTCATTCACCAAACCATTCCAAAACAGTAACCAAAAGACTTGTAACCCTATCACTGCTGAGAAAAAGATTATATATCATTCTCAGCATAAATAGTTCATTTTCAGCAAGAGAGTTGAGTCCATTAGTCCACCACAACCTAGGATATGTCACATGTAATATCCTGTATCAAACCAGCAAACTCATCAAGAAAAATAATCACAGCTGCTCCGACCCTGTCATGGAACTATCTTCTTCTTCGCATCAAGTCTTTTTCTTCCACGCTTGCAAACAAAGAAATCCCACTTTACCTACTGATCTCTTCTTCTTCTTTTTTTCGTAAATACCTACTGATCTCTCTCTCTCTCTCTCTCTCTCTCTCTCTCTCTCTCTCTCTCTCTCTCTCTCTCTCCACCCACCCACCCCCCACACACACACACTATTATCAGAAACAATAACAAAATCAAGGCTTCCTGCAGCCATCTCTTTTCCACACCTGCTCTCACTCTCTCTACCAATCCAACAGAATAACCGGGACAGCTGTACTTTCAATCTCTGATGACCTTTCCCCCAGCAGCAATCTCGTAGAGTACAATAGAGACTCTTTCCAACTCTCTTCTTCCTTTCCAATGACTGCAGCAGCTTTCTTTCCCCAAGAAAAGAAAAAAACACATGGTGCTTTGCGTCTCTCTCTCTCTCTCCTTTTCCTGCCCCACCCTTACAACCCTTAGCCAAAGGCTTTTATTTCCCAAAATCCATGCTCTGTGTGAATATTTGCCGCGAATACTAGTTTCAACACTTAATATCCACCTCGCACATGCATTCATCTGCCAATAAAAACTGAACCGCAAACTCCTGGTCCTTGAAATTCTCCCACCAACATCAGCTTGTGAGACCTACCTGGCTGCTGTACGGCAGAAATCTGATGTTCAGCTGATCAATAGGGCAGTATCCCAAGCTGAAAAGTCAAAACACAACTGAATGAGGGTGGAAATCTGCAAAACACAGGTACAACTGATGGCTGGGAAAGAAAACACAGCTAGAAACAGGCTGAACTGCTCGACAGCTGAGATACATGCTGCCCTGATGAAAATGCAGGTAGTCAGCCTTGGATGTCGAACAACTAATGGGAATGGTCGCTCAGCTGGCTGATGATGCCACTCAGCAAATATGCAGCCTGTAGATGACTCCTCTTCCACGAACTGCAGCTCCCACCAAGGCAAATAATACCATGTGAGAGTGCCCAGCTGAAAGGAAAGCGCACAGAGAAGCTGGATACAAGAAGAACACGATGAAAGTGCAGAACAAACTAGTGGTGGATTGAGTAGGTGTGGAAGTGTTTGATGTCATCTTCCCTCTGTAGTTCTTGTTTCTAAAGGCGAAGCTTTCCGATCGATTGCCAACTCTGCCAAGTTCCAACACGATCGGAGACCCTTTTGACTGCATTGGAGATACATTATTATCCTAACATAGATGAGGAGCTGCAGCTAATCATGGCTCATAGAGCCAAGCAGAGTGAAGAGCTGAGAAGAATAGCCTTTGGACAAAAGCTACTCAAAGAAGCTATAATTGATTCTTTCTCGTCAAATGTTGCGCATAATTCTAATGATGTTGCAGGGCCGTTGAGAACTCCATCAAGGATGGGTCCCCCTCTTAGAGAAAGAGATCCGGAGCATGTTTGTTGCTTTTAAACATCCCTACTATTCGGTGCAAGGTACACAAGTTTCTACTTTTGTTCCTTCTTCTTTTACTTCACTGCCTTTGCAACATTATGGTAAAGATCAAGACAAAGCTAGAGTGCCATATGTTGATCATGGTAAAAGTCCCATTGAAGATCCATTTTTTAATGTCAATACACGAAGGGGTGACTATAAGAAAAAGATTGGTAACTCTTCTTCTTCCTTTCCTCCTTTGAATCTTACTTCTCAAAGTCAAAACAGTTATGGCATTTCTTCTTCTATGCATTGTCCATCGTCGTCATCATTTTAATTTCCATCTTTTAAAATAGAAATCAATTTAACGCATCTTCATCATCATTCACAGCACAGTTTCAAAACCCCTCCATCCCACCCACTTCTTCCACTGCATCACCATTACCATTCACACCATTCACCTTTCCATTTCATACACCACTTGCCAATATATACACCACACCGGGGGTTTCCTCAAACATAGGCATAGTCTTTAGGATCTCTATATCTTTGTTTCCAAGTAGTGCTCATGCATCTTTGGGGGAGGCTCAACCTCCATCTTACACACCTTTAGGCTACTCTCAACATTGGGTCCCTACCCCTAGTTACCCAGGTGTCAACCGATTGGTACCACAGTTTGCCTCCATCGCAATTCCTAGTGGGCCTTCTAATTATGCTACTGTGTCTCGACCAACAATTGCACAAAGTTTGAGAGTTCCCATGCCTGCTCCACAAGTACCTGTGAATCCCTCTCCGACTTTTTCTACCTACCCATCCTACCTCCCTCTCTATTCTTACTATCTTCCTTACACTTAGGCATCTCAGAGTTCTTCGTTCATAAGCTGAGCATGCATTCATTGACTAGACTGATATTAATGATCTAACTATACCACTTGGTCAAATCTGATGCGGCAAGTTCTTGACTTGCAAAACTTGTGGAACCTTGTCTAGTGGTTGGGATCCCAACCAACCCCGTACCTTATTCCACCAGAGGTGGTCCGCTCATGGAAGGCCAGAAATGCCTCCGCAATTATCGAGCTAATGCAAGGTCTTTTACTTGAATTCCACTCATAGCTGTAGCATTTTGACCTAGCATTGGATTGGTGGGAACACTCGACTGACCACTACATGGCTCGAGATACGACTCATCATATAAATCTTGCCCATAAGCTTCAAAACTTCTCACTAACCGGGATAACCTTAAGGTTAACGTTGCTAAGTATTGGCGACCTCTCTCCGAATTCTCAAGTACAAGGGCTCCTAGGCCCCTGATGACCAAGTCACATTGTTTCTAAACAAGCTCCCTAGAAAATACATCCATTTTGTGTAGCATGTGATCTCACAATCCACTATACCTACGTTCTATGAATTTGAGTATCAGCTATACTGCATTACGCTCAACTGTTCAATCAATTTTATAGTGCTTCCTCTACAAAGAGGACTCTTGTTGTCTCTTCTCAAAAAATCAGCTGCTGCAAGTTCATAACAGCACTTGCCAATTGTGCCTTGAATATTATATTTGCTTCTTGAGCATCTTATACTTGTGAAGTTGCTTATGCTTGAGCTACATGCTCACCAATCACATTCATTGCTCATTGTCTTGAAGCATTTTCAACATTCAATGACTCAAAACCATGTGTTAAGTGCCTTGCAAGAGGGATTCCTATTTCTCACTCATATTACCACCGTTATATGACATCATTTATTATTTTCCCTTGTTGTACGTTGTTTTCAGCAAGTATAAACCTTGCTGTAACTGAATTACAACGAGTCAAAATGCATACATTTGCTCCTTGAGATAACCACAATCTCACCTCCTTCAGAAAGACGGTGATGTCCCAGCCATAGAACCTTGAAATTGGCCTTCAAAAGCCCAAAGGGCAATAAACTACAATTTAGCAAGCACTTAATTCAACTTAACAGTAAATTCAGCAAGAAAATTTTGCACACAACTGGAGCTAGAGTGCTCTTGTAGCACACATGACACCTCTTGACCCCAAAGCTTAGCGCTCCTTTCGATATTTCTTTGGATTACAAATGTATGCTCAAAATTGGTTACAAATGGTTGTATTTCAGCAATTTCTTGTGGCATAGCTGATCCACGAGATTACAATAACCTTGTCACCTTCAAATGTTAATCTCCAACCAACTGCAAAGTGTCAAAATGCAAATGAACACTTCAATCTGCCAAACCCTAAAAATGACAGTCTATCAACCAACTGCTACAAAGTGTTCGAAAATGCGAATAAACACTTCAGCTTGCCAAATCTTAAAACTAACAGCCAACATTTGAAGCCAATTTTGTGGAGCATTTACCTACACAGCTGTCTTCATAGTCCCCATGCAATCCCACATTGTTCCTCTTACAAACAAAGGGATTTGACCCCTTTTTTAGCTTAACTGTTAGCCTTATACATATCATGGTTGTATACACACATTATTTGAGTGCTATGCAATTTTGTATTGTTGGCCCTTTTTCAGCTAGCTGACCTGCACTTATGGCTGACCAACCTGATTTTATTATTGGCCTGTTTGTGTCTATTTATTTTAGGCCACCTTTCCTCCTTGTCATTATCATCTCATGCATGCACACTGTATCCTACTCAAGAGAGGGAGTCTGGAGCACTCTGCTGGTTGCCACAACACATGTCTGTGTACACACTCTGCTTTGGTATACAAAATTCCATTTCCCAAGCTAATTATTTCTGAGTTCATGTGTTCTTGTTTTCCTATCCAATTCTCTACATATACAGCAGCTTCATTACTTAGCTTCTGTTGCTCCACATTTCTCTGACATACCCATGCTCGAAGGAGAATTTTTTGGCTTCCCTTGACTTGAGTTATTCTAGTCTCCTATTTTCATGGGCTCTCTATGCCATATGGGCCTTGGAGGACATCTATTTGGCATGACAAAACAGGCATCACAATGCATTGATTACTCAAACAATAATAATGTTGATTAATTCTAGTCTCCCAAACTTCTTACAGTCATGGCTTGCTCACCATCTTGTCAATATCTTGTTTAATGACTAGATAGAAGGAAACTTTGCTCAATTATTTGTGCCCTCCAATGTCCCAACCCTAAATAATAATCATGAATTGTGGATTGTACTCATAGCTCTTATATGCACAATGTGGAGGGCTGGCAGCATTGTGAATGATCACATTCACAGCATGCAGAACAGATGCATGTCTACATTTATGAACAGCGTGATAAATTTTTAGAGCCTATTTATCTCATGGTTTGAAATGAGCAAGTATACTTTAGCACTAAAATAAGGAGGTCAAAATTAAACATGAATTGCACATTGAATCCACCAAAGATGTCAAAGCATGTAAGGAAAAGAGGGTGGTGTTACTTGACGAGCATGTTCTCCGATCCAATCAATGTCAATCCGCAAGTGTTGAGAGGAAACTTTTGCTTTGGCCCCCTTTCTTTTATCCGTTTCCCTCGCTATTCCGCCATCTCCTTCCACAAATGCCACATCAATTCCATCGTTTTGCGGGGTTGGGATAAGGGCCAAGACAACATCTCGGCTAGATCCAGTGCCAAATCTTCCCACTACGAGCCCAATCTGATTCAACAAAACTATAGCTTAAAATGCATAACTCAAACGCTTAGACTTTGACAAGGAGTTTTGTCATTTCAACTTTTCAAGACGGATGATTGGCAGAAAACTATCAATTGAAATTCATTCTTTCTGCACAACAGCTGCCCTTCCAAAAGACGTTGATGATGTACTAATGATCAGCAGAAAGCTATCAAAGGCGATTGATTCATTCTTTTTGCACAACAGCTGTCCTTACAGAAGACATTGATGATGTACTGTCTAAAGAAGCAAATTCTCCTGAGCAGCAATCCTCATTACGATTCCTACGCAGGGAGAACCACGTTAAAGAAGATCCTACGTGGAAATGCGCGGCGTACCTGCAGAATTGTCCCTGATTCTATTAGATTGTCCACAAAGGCTGCGACATGCGTCTCGTGCCCAATTACAGCTCTCACCATTGCGTTCTCCTCTCCTCGGACTCGACAGTCGATGATGGTTGTGCTATGGCAACGCACGAAAGAGTGTCTTTCTTATGGGCCTCCCAACGGCTCATGGCATTCACTTGTGTTTTTCCTACTTTTGGCCTGCCTGACCCAGGCTATTGATTGTCTTCTAAAGGTATGGGAAGCCTATTGCATTTGATTGTTTCATAATGCTATCATCTACTACAAATATAAATATTTGCATTCCTCTAAAGCCAAGGCAAAGATTCTAAACCTTTCTAAGCCTCCTAGATATAGCCTTAAAACTCATACTCACTCTTTAAACCTCCCAAGACAACCCAAGTCTCCTTCAAACTTAGCCATTCCTCTTTCAAGGATATTAGGTGGAACTTCCTTTCAAAAAGTCTTTCATTCCCACTTTACCAAATCCAACTAATGATGATAGCCCCTATAAGGTTCCAAATTTTGAGAGACTCTTCATTCAACCGACCTTAAGACAAGCTTCAAGTTGATACTACGATCAACCTAGTCTTTAGTAGCAATCCACACCCCTCTAGCTTCTCTACATTTGCAAAATAAGTTATCAATGTTTTCCTCCTCTCTCTTGCAAAGTGGGTAGAGTGGTGAGACATGCATTGCTTTCCTATGTCTATCCTTCATGGAAGATATGTTCATTATCACCCTCCAAAGAAACCAAATTCAACTTCATTGATGGAGTAGCTCTCGAAACCCTTGCTACCCTCCAAAGAACAAATTCAACTTTACTGATGGGGTAGCTCTCCACACCCTTGCCACCCTCCCCCTCCATGTCTTCACTTAATCCTTAGAAACCATATATGTCAGAAGAGCATCACTTTCTACAAATGAACATGAACTAGTGACATCTTAAAGAAGTATTTTCTCCCCCTACACTTCCATAGTGGCATGTTAGTTGCACATAAAACTTAGAAATGTTGCCATGACAAATACTCTTATCCATCACCCACATCAACCGTTAGACTTCCTCTTATCCATCTCCCATCTCAACCATTGAACATTGCCTTCATGAAGGTTAAATACCCAAGTGATTGAATCTCTTGATAGAAATTCCACGTCCTATACATTCCAAAGATCTAGCCATCTCACAATTCCATTGGCTCTTACTAGTTTTTTGGCCATCTTTGGGTTCTCCTCCAATGGGGCAACTAGGGGAGTTCTATGCTTGTTTGCCTTTCTATCCTTTGTCATATTACTAAATGAAAGCAAAAATACCAAAGATAGATAGACTAGCATTAACAGATTCTTGGGTTGAGGAATTTTATGTAAGAAAATCATTTAAACTTATATAGAATTTTCATTGGTTGAGATAAAACATCTTGTGTGTGTCTAGGAGAATGAATTGCAAGCTTCTAATTTTAATTAAGTCACATTTAGTTTTTCCTGATTAGCATTATCTTTACTATATATTATTAGAATTTTTTGAAGGGTGCCATGTGTTAAATAATGCAAATTTTGAATTTAGAGATTATGTAAATATAAAAAAATTTGAGCTCATCAACTAAAACAATTTCCTTGGGCGTTTATTCTTCTATCACATCAATTTCTTGGGCATTTACTCTTCATATCCTCAACCCCCCCCCCTCTCTCTCTCTCTCTCTCTCTCTCTCTCTCTCTCTCTCTCTCTCTCTCTCTCTCTCTCTCTCTCTCTCTCTCTCTCTCTCTCTCTCTCTCTCTCTCTCTCTCTCTCTCTCTCTCTCTCTCTCTCTCTCTCTCTCTCTCTCTCTCTCTCTCTCTCTCTCTCTCTCTCTCTCTCTCTCTCTCTCTCTCTCTCTCTCTCTCTCTCAATGTTGTCTTAGTTGTTGTAGATAGCCAAAATGCTAGGTTATAGCCGACCGACACTACTCCATTTTGAAAATCCCCTAAAATTCTTCATGGCCTAAATTTTTGTTTTATTATTTGTTGGGTGCAAATAAATTTCTATCTCAAGGTTTATGTTTGAGATTTTGCAACATTTTGAGATATAAAAATCATTTTAAGACATGGAAAGAATGTAGTTGAATTGCATCTTACTTTAATATACCACCATGCAACCAAATAGAATTTAGCGGATGAGATCCAACATAACAAATGGTCAATCCAGACAAATGAAGTTGCTACAATGTTGATTTATGGTTTTGCAAGTTTCTTGATATATTTGTTGATCAAGAAGAATGACTAGGGCAAGTTTATTTAGAGAAAGACAAAGCTTATAATAGTGTTTTGTCACATATAACAACAACTTATACCACCAAGTGGCATGCTAATTGGTTGGGTGGGTGCATGCATTGTGACAAGTCTCCAAATTGAATCCCACAATCAGGTAGCTCTGAGGTGCTTGCACCTTCAGATAAGAAACAATGGGATGATCCCATATCATCAAATGGCAAAACAATGCATTACAAAAGCATCCTTTCACATATCATGGAAAAGTAGAAATGAAAAACATGACAAAAGGTAAACACAATATCGTGTGTGCACCATAAAATGTGGATACGAAGCCTATGTGTAGAATGTGTATGACTAAGGGCACTCTTGCCCTCTCTTGCTACACAAAATGTGGCATAAGTAGCTATAATATAGGTGCAAAGTGCTAGCCTAAGCATGCAATGCTTGGTATCTTAATTAATCACATAGCCTTTATAGTGACTCTTAATTTATGCATCTTCAAGGGTCCGATTCAATGTAGTGCCTTATATTGCCATGATCCCCTTACATAGCGATTGCACTAGGATTATATACGCATACTACACCTTTGTCATTTGTTTTTAGAAAAGTATTACCATGATTAACGTTGTAAGGGGCACATGTTTCATGGGAAGTTGAACTAGCATGGGAGATGGGAGCAAACATTAACTAGGCACACATACTATATAATACATCTTAGCTAGTGTACATCAAGTATTAGAGTTTTAGTCATTTCTAACTTTGTAAAATTGAAAAACCAAAGTATTAATAAGCTTCAATTCATTGGCATTTCAAGATTTGTGTTGATTATTAAAATTTCTTCTCTTGAACATTTTCATCATATTAAATTTTTCTTTTATTTGAATATTTTAAAGAATTGCACTAGGATTATATACGCATACTACACCTTTGTCATTTTTTTAAAGAAAAGTATTACCATGATTAATGTTGTAAGGGGCACATGTTTCATGGGAAGTTGAACTAGCATGGGAGATGGGAGCAAACATTGACTAGGTGCACGTTCTATATAGTACATGCTAGCTAGTGTACATCAAGTATTAGAGTTTTAGTCATTTCTAACTTTGTAAAATTGAAAAACCAAAGTATTAATAAGCTTCAATTCATTGGCATTTCAAGATTTGTTGTGATTGTTAAAATTTCTTCTCTTGAACATTTTCATCATATTAAAATTTTCTTTTATTTGAATATTTTAAAGAATTGGTAAGCCTTATGATAAGCTTTTGCTTAAGACTTATTATACCTACACCAAGACATGGATTTTTCTTATTTTTTGAGTTTAAGAGAATCGTTCTCTTCTTTACCTTGAAATATAAAGAAAAGCATCAATGTTGAACTATGAAACCACCATTTTAAAAAACATATGAATGTATTACAAGCAAACTTGATTATATCTATCATGAGCAATAGTGAAACATGATTAGACACCATTGTGTAGCCATCAATGTGTGCATCTCTCTCTCTCTCTCTCTCTCTCTCTCTCTCTCTCTCTCTCTCTCTCTCTCTCTCTCTCTCTCTCTCTCTCTCTCTCTCTCTCTCTCTCTCTCTCTCTCTCTCTCTCTCTCTCTCTCTCTCTCTCTCTCTCTCATACATATATCTCCATCCCATCATGAAATATTGCATGAATTTTTGGCAAGACCCTCTTGACTTGAACGAGTTGTTTTTCTTTGTTTAAAAAATTGGATACCAATTTAAATCATGATAATAAGAACATTATCTATTGCTCATGTAGTACTATTGTATATGGCTCTTGAAATATTATTGGTTAAATAATTACCGTGATTGTTGACTAGGTTGAGGTTTTGGAACTTGTCTTAATAAGTGTTGTTATGAAAAATGTACTTTACTTGTCATTTTATGGTTTTTTTGTAGGTTTATAATGCTAAGAATGTGGTAGGGATCAACTTACACGGTTCATTTGGAATCAAAATTGGGAATTGAGAGCTTTTGGAATTGTTTTAGAGGTTTTCGCATGTTTTGGATGTGATGATGATGTCAAAAACATCATGATTTGGCACACAATTTTTTTTGCAATAATAGAACAAGGTAGAGGAAACCTCCTTACATACAAAACTTTGTATTTTAATTTATGTTCGTAGTTTCCTTCCAATTAGACACATGATACAAATGTAAATAGCTACGTAAATTAATATTCCATGATGGAGGATGGCAAATCATGGCTTTGCCATGGAGGAGGTTGGACCCTATCATGTTTTTCTCTTCTTCTTTTTACATTTGTTAACTTATTCAAATTCTTTTATGTTTCATAAAGTTTTATATATATATATATATATATATATATATATATATATATATATATATATATATATATATATATATATATATATATATATATATATATATATATTACAAAAGTAGAGTTTAACTTTTGTCTTATGATTTTCTTCAAGATGGGTGTTTCTCTTATGGTAGCCACATGCAAAAACTTGATTGACAAAAACATGCAAAGTCCATATTGAGTTGTGGCTACTTACAAGATCTTGCTTTTTACACATAAGCAAAGACTCAAGTGACAAGACATGTTCCATAGACTTATGAGATTTGAATATTAGAATAGAATCTTTCTATGCACGTATAGAAACTCGAGTGACAAGATGAGAGCTCAAGATGATGCATAGTTGGAGCTCAAAGCAAGTTGTGGTAGGGGACACCATGTCACTATGTTGGGATGAGGAACCCATGGTTAGGGAAAGTGATAGAGTGGTGTACCATGTCATGGTGGGGTGGGATAAGGGCTTCCATTCCACAAAGGGGAGCTAAAGGTGATGCATAGATGGAACTTAGTATAAGTTGGGGTGAGGGATGCCATGCCATGGCAGTGGGGTGTGGGATGTCATGCCATGTTACAATGGAGATGCTCCCCTATAGTTAGGGAGAGCATTGTGCCATGCTATGGTTGGGTGAGATGAGGGATAGATTGACATGAGGGGGAGCTTAAGATGATGCATAGTTGGAACCTAATGTAAGTTGAGGTGAGGGATGCAATTCCATGGTGGTGAGGTGAGAAATGCCACGCCATGTTGTAGTGGAGATTTCTTAAATTTTGAGAGGGATGGGGGAGGAGGTTTGTCCTATATCATGGTGAGCTTCAATTAATGTGATGCCATGGTGATGGGGTGAGGGATTCCACACCCTGTTGTTGTAGTGGAGATGCCTCCCTATGGTTGGGGGTGTTGTACCATGCCATGGCAAGCTTCAATTCATGCATGAATATGTAGTTCCTTTGCATAGAAATAAAACCCAACCATTGGTTATTCCTTGCTCGACGAACTAAGACTTTGCGTTGCATTCATGACATCGAACCCTATCTAGGAAAACTCAATCTCATCGACCCACAACAGTTTCATTTTCCATGAAAAATTGATCTTTTACACCTCTCGAGCATTTTTTTGCATTAAATTAGACTCGAAAAATCTACTCTCAAATGTATTAAGTAGGGAAAGCCCTAGCACACCCATATAAACAATGTTATCAAGCTAACGTAGTAAAGACTAGAGTTGACTCAACTCAATCTAGATAATGATTCTTTTATTTGAGCTCTCTTCTTTTGTTCAAAGTGGATCAACTTCATATACTTCCAAACCTTCACCAAGTGAATGAAAGAAAAAGATAGGGTCATTGAATCAATGTATCACTCTCTTCCCAAGGCATTAAATATCGTCTCTCCTCTTAGCAAACCACCAATTATAATACCAAAAAGAGAAAGACTAAGAGATGATTATATAAGAACTTTCCATGTAAATAAAGCCAAACCATAGGTCAATTCATGCATCAATATGAACTTCAAGTCATGCATTGATATATAATACCTTTGTGTCAAAATTTAACCTACTCAATGCTATGCATGGCGTGGAATAAACTTTCATAGGACTAAAGCCCAAGCACATATATTTAATAGCATTGCATAACAAATATACATGGATGATAACCAATCAATTTAATGTCATGTTTACAAGCTCGACTCTATCAAAATTTAAGGATGATCCCAAGATATTCGAGCTTCACATAAGGTTAGCATATATTTTCAAATCCTTAAAGAGAGCTTATCCTCTAAATATCAAAATGAATGAAATAGTACAAGTACTACACATCCTTATTTAAACACATATAGGGGAGCAATACCTTCCCTCATGATTATGAAACAACAAAGAGACATGTGCCAGCTCTTCACCATGTTATTTAAGTAGTGTGGTTGTGTTCTTATATTTAATACTATGTTCTTACAAAGTTCCAATATGATTATGTTTATGAAAATAGTAAATTATCAAAGAACTTAGCTTGGGGACTTTGATCAAGTTTTTCATTCAAGTAATAGGGGTTGGTCCATGACACTTCTAACTTGTGAACCACTTGATGGTGACCATCAAAAGAGCTCAACTCTTTGTGGAAGGATTGCCATCAAGAAAAAGAGGGCCCTTGGTGACAAGTTGAGGCCAAAATCACTTGGTGATGATCCCCAAGGTCACAACCTTGCAAGGCATATGCATTACTAGTAATGGCTGCCTTAGAGGGGAGTTTTGAGAAATAAAACACGGCATTATTGGTGGTGAATAGGTCAGGAATGGGTATTGTGATCACAAATGTGCTTCTTTTGGGGCAAACTCACAGTATCATAGATTTTCTTTTAGGACGATTCACGCATATGCCTCTTCTAGGGATAGGTTCAATGGATGGTTTGAGGGCTCAATGAAGGGTATGGCAACTTATCACAAGGCTCAATAGAAGGTTGGGTACATAGTGCATGCAAAATACAGAACTAGGCAAAGGCAAGAGTGAAAAAATGGCAACATGAATGGGGAGTCCATTTTAATAAAAGGCTAGGGGGAGGGAGTGTTTGGGTGTAGTAGTGGGGGTACCTTAAATTTATGCGAGAGTATCTCCCAAACTTAATCTAGATCAAGCATTGAGTGCTTAATCTAGACATAATATGAGGTACCCTCAAAGACATAATACAAGGCACCATCGAGGATTTTTAGAACTCATACATGTTGGGGGATCATAAATGCAAGGGTGATCCTAAGGCTAGAAATGTAATAAAGAAGAGTATATGCTTAGAATATTTCTAAGGTATCACTCACTGATTCTAAAAGTGCAAAATGGGAAACTCCCCCCTCCCCTTTTCCAAAAAAAATAATTTAAAAAAATCCAAAGTAGATACATCTTTTTCATTAGGCATTCTCTATAGTTACTCTCTTATGCTAGTGGTGGAGCACACACTAAATTCTATGGAGGGACCTAGCTAGTACCTTGCATTTACATTAGGGTATCTCCCAGTCTTAAGCAAGATATGTGTGTCTTGTGCTACCAAATATCATTCAGGAATTGAGGATCAATCAAAAAGGGTTTAGGGTTCAAGGTGCCCTTTTTTCTCTCCTACTCTTGTGCTCTCCCTCGATCACACCTAGTCTCTTGATCTTTATCACATCTTCTCTTGCTTGGCTCTCTTGTTCATCATTGCTCTCTGACCCTTGCTCCCTTGACATGGTAGATCAAGGAACCCACCCAGCCAGGGGTTAGGGCAACCATGATAGAACAAGTGCCATGTTTTTCTTTGTAAATAAACCAAGTGAATTGCAAATTTGGGCATCTAGAATATCTTTAAAGGAATTTGCATAGTTTCCTAAAAGGAACAATGGAAATCAATGGTAATTTAGGATAGGCATCATTATTTTCTAATAAATGTATAATCACTAAAATCATGGGGTAGTTTTCTAAAAGCCATAACTTGTCTTGATGGCGATCCTGAGGAGTTTTCTTAAAGCCCTTATATGTGGACACAATGATGATTCCCGTTTGTTGCAAATCTCGAATGGGTCAATGCTAAGCAAGAGAGGTGCCTCCTAGAGGTGGAGAGACCTCATATCACTCTCTGGTGACCCTCATGTGGAGGTGAACCCCAAATGGGTCATCACAAAGCAAAAGAGACACCTCCCAGACATAGAGATGCCTCATATCACTAGAGGTCACCTTCATGTGGGGTAAACCCCCAAATAGATCACCATAAAGCAATCGAGACCCCTCCTAGAGGTAGAGATCTCTCATTTCACTAGGTGGTGACCCTCATATGGGGTAAACCTCCAATGGGTCACCACAAAGCAAGAGAGGCCCCTCCCAAAGGTGGAGAGCCCTTAAATTGCTAGGTGGTGACCCTCATGCTGGGTGAACCCAGAATGGGTCACCACCAAGTGAGAGAGGCCCCTCCTAGAGCTAAAGTGTGCTCATATGGTCAGGTGGTAACCCTTGGTGGGATGAACCCCAAATGGGTTACCACCACGCAAGGTGAGAGAGGCCTCTCCCAAAAGTGTAGAGCCCTTATATTGCAAGGTGGTGACCCTCATGGTTTAATGTGTTTATTTAGCTTGGAGAATTTCTTTTAGTTTACTGATTATTTTCTCTATTAGGAATACAAAACAAGATGAATTTCAAGGTAGAGTTTGAGGATGACCTAGAGGAAACCCTTGTTGAAAAGCTCTTTATATTCCTCTACAATGCTCATGCTCATTCATGTGCTCTTGATTTATCTAGCATGTTTAATGTGTCATTCCCTATTGAGAACATCTTCCATTCTAGTAGGAAAGTGCTAGTGAGTACATAGGAAATACAAAGAATACTTCAAGTATAATCACCATAGAGCATAGAAATATGTTCATCAAGATGACTTTGCAACTGACAAAATCACAAAGAGAAAGTTGAGTAGGATGTTGGATAAAATACTTGGCAATACACACAGAGATTACCTAATACACTCAAAGAAGTGTTATCTACTATAATCTCTTTTGCTATTCTTTGTTATTTGCATTTCCAATGGATGAGGATGACTTAGATGAGTCTTCACAAGCATTGCATGTAGAGGATAGTAGATAGCCTATCATTACTATTAGAGAGGGTTGAAAAGCCAAATGATGTAATACCCTTTGATGTATATAGGATGTAAATCGCTCCTTTCTTGGTCCTTGCATAATGGTATAGCAACATATGATAAGAGTAAAGGTTCCTTAAAGCTTGGCATCCATATCCAAGGATAAACACTTGCAATTCAAATCAGTTTTTGATTAGAATTATTTTATTTATATTTGTTAGAAGAGTATAGCCTCCATAAAACTTGGTTAATAGCTTGAGCACCAAAAGTCTCGCCTTACATTTTCTAGAATACTCATTGTGAAAATTTATAATATGTAACCATGAACATATTTTATATCATTTATTCAAATCAATACAATCTTCTCTACAATATATCGTAGGACATTGTTTTTACATATATGTACTTTTTTATGGTGGAATTTACTCATATATTATGAAAGAGCCATATCTTTTTTATATCTTGTTGATATGGAGGTGCTAGTAACCAATGTTCTTAAGCTCCCTACTCGCATAAGGAAGTCATCACTAAAAGCTACGACTTGGATACAAAGTTACATTCTTAGAAGATAAAACCAAGTACTATGGTTGGCCAAGAAAGATTTTCATCACTTTCAAGAAAACATCTCATCCGCAAAGGTATTGTGCCACCCCCATCCTCTTTTGGCTCTGAGACTTCGTACATTCCATGCTGGCTAGGCTAATCCTTTCAACTATTGAAACTCTTTCTTTTTTAGTAGGCAATTGCTACCCCTCATGAGCCTTGGCCTCCACTTTAATGCTTTTGAGGATCTACTCACCCCTCATAAAATTTGCATCTTCAACCATGCAAAGTTAGTCATGAGATGCAGATCTACCTCATCAAATGTCCACCTGAATTTGAGCTCACTAAATTGGACTAAGGTAGTGGGATTATCATCCTCACGAATGTTTATCAAACACATTTTATTGGCCCAACAATACATAATCTAGCTCATCCAACATGGTATAGGTAGGCATGTGTAAGATAAACAAGATTCCTTTCTCATAGCACATGAAATGTTGGCAAAGAAGATGAAGCCGTCCTCTTTGAGTTTGCAAAATGAAGCTTTGATTATCTACTCTTTGAGCCCTATTTTTGGCTAAGTTATTGTACGCATTTTGCCTATTTTGTTTTGATCTTTGTAATGTAAGATCTATGTCTAAGTTTTGGTACTTTTTCTTTTGACCTCATTCCATACCAAAGTGATTGGTAAACACTAAAAAACATCTAGTAGGTCGTTTGCCTTTTGTGCATGACCACGGTGTCTTGTATGGCTGAATTATCTAGTCCTTGCTTGGTAATTAGACTTCTCCATCCCTTGGGTTGACCAAATTGACAAGCTCTCATATTGCCTCATAAACCAAGGTCTACGATTGTGAAAAATAATTATATATAAGAATAGAGATGGATTTATTTAAGAGCTAAATGGTAAGTTCAAAGGATAGAAATTGACTATGAAGTTCCTTACCATATAGTGTGTGAAATTGTTAGCTCCCCTAGCACCTTTCACTGAGCTCTTGTATTTGTCGAGTACCTTTTGAAGGATAGGAGATCCTCCTTGGACCAATATATTTTATTCTAATACAAGAATACTATATCCAATGCCTTTCAAACTTTACCTTCTTATTTCTTGCTCTTCCATCATCCCCATAGTCTTTATCTGCATTGTGTAGCAATTTCCACAAGTTGTATTGGATGCAAAAAGAACCTTCTGTAGAATGTTTTTTTTCAAGCTTGCCATGGAATCCTTAAAACCTTCTGGCTTGAATTCCACCTATTGAGGGTTTTCTAGCAACCTTATTCCCACTTTTAGATCTTTGAGGATTTACTACAACAATCAAAATATTATCCCCATGGAGACCAATTTTTGATAGAACCTTTTTAATAGCCTTGATAGCATCATCCCTAATTGTATAGTGTTGCAATTTCTTGTAAATCCAATGTAAAGATACACAATTTTCTCAACTATTCTACACAAAGCACGCTATGTGCACATTTGAATGTGTAATAAAGGGACATCTAGAATAGGTCGAAAGTTTGAATCTTTGATATGCCTATCAAGTGCCTTATTCCAACCAGTAGCATTGCACTCCTTGGCCAGGGCCATGTCATAAATGAAAGGAATCTAAGCATTAGTACCTTTTGACACATTATAAATGCACTTTAGTGTCTTAAATCTACAGCCATGTGCCACTCCACTTTATATTGTCCAAACCCTTCAATGCTTAGTTTCTCCCTTGCTTGTTGAGCCCTTACACCTCAAATATAGAAGTTCGTTGAAACACCCAATGCAACTCGTCAAAATATTTAGAGTCAACCTAAAATACTCCCAACCACAAAATGTCTTGCTCTAATTGCACATTGAAGTTCGCTAAACTCTCTATACCTTCATCCCCCTCACTACCTTGTTGAAGAGCCCTATTCATTAAGGTGAGATAGAAACTCTATTTATTTTCTTGCCCTTCACAATATCAGTTTCATCCATCTTGATAACAACAATAGCAATCCCATTTTCCATGGCATGCTCTAGCCTATAAGACCTAATCCTAGTTCTTTGTAAAGTCCTTAGGTCAAATAATATATTGTTCAAATTGTCATACTTTAGCATGCTTTTCTTTCCAATATAGTTGCATATGATGTGAAATGGCTCACCAAGGACTTCCGTGACTCTCTAGTTAATATTGTGTCTTATTTATTGAGCTAAAGATGGCTTTGAAAGTAGAGACCCCTTGACCCTTTTCTTATTCAATGTCTCTTACCTGACTTTGAAGAGTTGAGTGTAGCTTTATCTATTGATCCCAACTTTGTCTAGGGTGCTTTGGATATCCTCTTTGTCTATGCAAGATCTTTGTAGGAACTTTTCAACACATTGTTCCTTGGCCTTCTTGAACCTTTTTTAAGCCAACATGTTCCTCATAGCTTTAGGAGAAACAATGTTGTTGTAGGTTTGGGATGTTCTCTCCACGTTACCTTTTGCTTTGTCTAGATGAATAAGGACCCTATTAGTTACAACAATAATATATGTATGAGCATGAATTCATAATGCAATCACACAATTAGTACTTATTTAGGACTTGATGCTCCCAAAACACAATAGAAGAACACAAAACTAGTTTTGAATGAGTGACTATATTGCTTTTATTTGTTCATTGCAACCTCCCTTTTCAAGCTTGGGAGTCTCAATACTCTTTAGACTTCTCTGCTTTCATGCAACTTGAGTCTCTTTTTGTTCAGATCACTAAAAAAAAAATGTAGATGAATATAGACATATGGTCATTTTTTAATAAGGTGACAAGGTCTACTTATGTGTTGTAGAACATTCAAAAAGTTTGAAGTATAGACCAGTTCCTAAGTTATGTCTAAGGTATTGTGGCCTATTTGCAATCCGTAAACATGTTCATGAAGTTGAACAAATTAGAACTATCATTCTCAAGTAGAGTCCATCCAATCTTTCATGTTAATCAATTGTGAAGGCAACTCGGTAAATATGATGGTTTGGTGGACCATGAAGTGTTTGTAGATATTGTTAAAATATCGGTTCAACCTCATAAGTGAGAATGGATCTTGGATTTCCTTGAGCATTGTACACATCAGGATTTTCAAAGACAAGTTTTGATCAAGTGGAAGGATAGACCTGAAGAAGATTCTACTTGGCAAAACATTAGTGTACTCAAGAAGAAGTTTCCAATTTTTGTTTTTGAGGAAGAAAACTCTTTCAAAAGGGGAGAGTAATGTTAGAATAATTTACTTGGGTAGACTCAATTTTTAGGATAGCTCAATTGTAGTGGCTAATAGTAGGCAATGGGATAGGATGCTAAGGTATTGAAGGGTTAAGGGATCAAGGGATAGCCTACATTAGGATACAAGGGTGTATGGAACAAAGGGCCAAAGGATAGGTGATCAATATGAATGGAGTTACTAAAAGTCACTCTAAATAGAGACTCCGTGGATTTGCCTAAAGATACTAGCGTGGTTCTAAAAGAGGCTATTGCCTTAAGTGGCTGCAAGGTTAATTGAGCTTTTTCTAACTTATCTGCTCTTTGGAGGAACGTCGCCCATGCCTATGTGGCACATTGACATATTCTTTCATTGATATTTCTACTCCTTGTTAGCCATGGCATTGATCATTATATTTACCTTTCTTGTATTATCCTTAGTCTTTACCTTAGTCTATTTAGTGTCTTTATGAGAATAGACTTCAGAGACCATGTGACGTGTAGTTATTGGAGGTTGTAATGGGCATGGTCTGAAGAGGCACTCTCATTGTCTCATTTTGCTAAATCACACCCTATTGTATGATGAGATTTTGCTAATGCAAATCTATCTTGAAAATTTATGCCATGTTTCTACTTCATCTTTGTGTCATATTTTAGCACTTTTCTCTCTTCTTTGTTTTTATAATGTTGTGACAATTATTATGTGATGTTCTCTCATGATTTTATGAGGTTATTTTTGTGTTTTTGTTTCATGAATTAGTAGTGTCATTTTTTTGTAATACCTATAGTAGTATGCTATATTTCTCCATATAACAAAGTAGCCCTATTGTGTGTTCTACATAGATTAGGGGTTGTAACACTCTGGTGATCCTATCATTGTTTCTCTAAACCTCTGGTTTAAAGCTCAATCAAAATTGACTTCGTCTCATGGAGGAAATTTGATTTTCTTGTAAATCCCTAAAGCAAGATGATGCAGTTATGTTTTCTTATTTTTTTCATTTAAGTTTCTAACAAAGACAACATTGTTTCATGTGGTAGAAATCTAAATTTCCTTTAAAGCATAATGCAATGAAAATTTTCTTGAAGCAAGAAGATGCAATTCAAAGGCATAGTTATGTATTTCTGTTTGCATGTTAGAGATGTATTCCTATCCATCAAATATTAACTTGACAAGGAGAAAATCTAGAGAATTGTAGGAGTTATTTGTAAGTAATCAATAGTAGGAGCCATGACAAGATGAAGCGAGAGAGGCAGGATCATCCAAGACTTTAGATGAGGTAGGAAGTACAATCTATATAGAGGGTTGCCAGGATGCGGGTACCTCTACGAGGAATTGCTTTAGTATATCACTCTCCTGCTAGTTTTACAAAAGAAGAGGAGCCAAATCCTCTCACCCAAACTCAAACTACTCCTCCTCATCATGTGGTAGAGAGATTGTAGCATCTAGTGTTGGGTAGAGCAGTTTTGTTGCAAACTTTGTAGCCATAACTATGAGATCTTTAACTTTTAATCACTAACCTCTATTGAGAAGGACAAGAAAACAACCCATAGTGAACCTAAATCCACCAGCCAATCCTAAGATTAGGGGTTCCAAATATTCTAAGAAGAAGAAGAAGAGAGATCCAGACTGCCATGTACTCAATTCAAGACAAGATGGCTTGCTAGTGGCTTCAATAATATGTATGGGCATCATGTCAAACTTCAGCAATTTGGTGCAACCTTGAAGTGTAAGGCCATGGGTTGGTATAATACATATGGCATGGCTCATTTTGCTACTCATGATGCACTTAAAATGCTTTTTTAAGTAGGTTCAAAAAAGATAAAATAGCCATAGATGTGTTAAAAAGGTTGAAACAAATGAAGCAAAAGTCAATGTTGGTACAATAATATGTTTATAAATTCAAAAACTTTCTTAACAAATTGGACGTTGTAGGCAAAACTCTTTAGATCTATAGAGTTCATACTTTGTAAAATGATTAGACAAAACTATTACAGGAGGCTAACATCGAATTGCAAGGAAATGCTATCATACATGTTCTAGCTGATACTACCCAAAGGGTAGAAAAAAGAGACTTGGAAAGAGCAAGTCTAAGAAGAAGGCTAGCAAAGGACTCTTTTGACTCTAAATATGATGATTCAAATACAAAAGACATCAGTGACAAGGAGGATTCCTCTCTAGGATCAAAGTTGGATACAAAGTCTAGTGATCCAGATGATGATAAGGGGAAAAGAAGCAAAGATGGCATAATAAGAAGTCCCAAAAGGACATAGAATCCTTTATGGATAATAAGAAAGAAAAAGAAAAAGATAAAAAGATAGCCTTAGAGGAAGTAGTTGTAAAAGAAAATTAAGAAATTGTTGCTAGATGTGGGAGTAATGAATGATCCAAAAAATATAAAGTCTTGTAACATTTGTCAGAAAATTGGCCCATGAAGCCAAAGAATGTTGGTACAATCCAACCATTGCAAATGTAAGGATATAAATAGACACCACCGACGACACTTGTTAACCAAATTGTATCTAAAATGGCACCACAAAGAGAATTCAAAGGGTTTGGTGGGAAGGGTCATCCACCAAAATAGTGGGGCAATGACTAGCCAACAACATGGAACAATTTATACAAGAGGCCAAGGGGACCTTGTTACTACTATATAGAACATAGGGACACATGTTAGGACCAAACTATGAGTTATGGGTACACCATAGGGTTGAGAGAGGGATATAGAATGGGAATCAGCAAGAGGTGCAACCATCAAGAGTACCTCAAGTCTAGCAACCATTGGTACTCACAACAATGGTCTTAGTGGAGATTCATATAGAGATAATAGAGGAATAGTTTTTTACAGGCTAGTAGCAGTAGCTAAAGCAAACTAAGGTTCTAGAAATATCGCTATATTAAAGGATTCAAAATTAATCATCAAAGCATAGTGTCTTTTGACACTACTTCCACTTGTCTCTCTTGACATAGTTGGTTTCAACTCTTGTGTTGATCTACTTTCAGAGATTTGTTATTGCTCAAACCTCTAGAATGGGCAATGATCCACCCTCTTGTCACTTCAAAGGAGGGCTTCCACACATGATAAACAAGGATCAAATTGATATGAAGAAATGTATGTGGTCAATAACTAGTGGCTAGGAGAAGAAGCCCAAAGGTGCTGCTCTTGCAGTAGTATGGAAAAAGAGTGATGATAAAGCCCAAGCAATCATCAAGCTTGAGCTTATGATAGCTATATCCACAATGTAGATGTGTGTGATACATCTTGTGCTACTTAGGAATAGTTGGACACATTGTTTGGTCCCCATCAAAATCTTCAAAATATGGATTGTTGATTGAGTTTTTCAAGTTGGATATGAAGGAATTCCCTTGCAACTCACTTTAATTATATGGAAAGTTTACTAACTTAACTTGTAGGGATTAACTTAGAAATGGAAGAAGACATGCATTAGAGAATCTCACAAGAGTCTTCCTCCAGTATTTGGTAATGTCTCCACCACACTAATTAATATGCCAAATACAAAGCTAGTAGACATCAAAGCATCAATCCAAGAGAAGAAGCTCAAAGGTAAAGAGGAAGCAAGTAGACATCAAAGCATCAATCCTTGAAGAAGAGAAGAAGCTCAAAGGTAAAGAGGAAGCACGCACTTCAAAAGAAGAACATGTGCTCTATGTTAACAACAAGTACCAAAGGAAAGAAAGACATTGTTTGTGACTTTTGTAAAAGAACTGGGCACATTGAAAAATTTTGTCATGCCAAGAAAATATAACGGAAGGCCTACCTTGTAACTATCAAAGGAGGAGAAGACCATGAAGAAGAAGAAGAAGAAGAAGACACTCAAGAGCAGAAGGACAAGCCTCATCGGTCCTTTTCTCACTATCTAGATTGACTTTTTAAAGCCTTGTATTAATCTTAAAACCTAGTTCACTTGAGTAAGAGTCTTGTCTAGTCTTAGTCATCATGCTTCTTGTTTATGATTTCTGACCTCCATAGCTAACCTTGCTTAAGATCTATGTTTCTTAACAATATGTACATTACAAAATAGTAGGTTATATAAGAAACAATTTACTAAACTCAATGGGGCTAGACCATAGGAAGTAATGTGGTTGTTGAGTTCCATTATCTCACTCAGAAATAGCTAGTTAGCTACTTATCACAAGAGCAGATCAAGTAAGTCAATTTAACATTACCTAAGGTTGGTTATTATAAGGGGGCTGTACATCCTCTTCAAGAGGGCTTCATACATATTGTGGGTGCTATGAATAAACTTAAAACATGGGAAAAAATAGTTACTAGCAGTTCAAGGCAGATTTAAAAACCATTCACCTAGTTGTTGACGACTCAATTGAGATAGTTTATCATAGGCTCGACCCTTCAAGAGGACTTCATACATAATGTGGTGCAATTTTTTCTTATGTATGCCCAAAGAATAAACTTTAAAACATAGAAGAAAAAATATCCTAGCAATTCAAGGTAGGTTAAAAACCATCCACACTTTTGATGAATATTTAGTTGAGATCTTATCACTTCTAAGCATAAAAGCAAGTCAAGGTTCTATGGTCGGGAGCTTACATTGAAATACCTAAAATTATAAGAATCTAGCTAGATTATACTAGCAATCAAATTATCATTTTATTCTAGCTAGATTTTTATCATCTAGCAATATAATTTATGCTTCTTGATATAAGAGGGTTTCAAATAATAGTCTAAATCTTGTAGGTCAAATGAGTCCCTCAAATAACAATTTATTTGTTCTTAGTAGTCTACATCTTGTAGGTCAAGCAGTTCCTCATATCAACAAACATTGGTACCAAATAGTTAAAGACAAGTTGAAACCATTCACTTGGGTCTTGAATATTTTTCTATTGAGCATATAAGTAGGTCATGGTCTAAGGGGGATATAACTATTACAAGAGCTAGTTGAATTATAAGAAAATTTCTATTTTATGAAGTCTAGATTATTATAGACCATCAAGTACAATTACATTTCCTGTTAGGAAAATATTATAGTTTGCAAATACTTATCTAAATAATTAAGCTTATAAATCAGTAGATTATCATGATCATCATGATGTATTTGAAAATATTTTATATTGCATGCACACTTACCCAAATCATGACCTTACTAGGGAAACTCATTGAGTTTGTAACTCAATAGGCTATCATGATGTATTTGTTCCTACCAATCCTCATCATGTAGCTATCAGGCAATTTGAACCCATTCACACTATTCATACCACGTCCTTATTGACATAGGAGCAATCATTAAAACAACCACCTTAAGAAATGCAATTTAATAAGAAATGCATCATATCCAAATCATGGCCATATTAGGGGAATTCTCAACAAGATTACTATTATTATTATCAGTGAGTGCACTTATGCTAAGCACATTTGGGCTTTTAGGTTCAAAGAGTATGTTATGTGGGCCAAATGCCAATATGGTATGTTAATTCTAAATACCCTATCAAAGTACTCATAGAGAGAAATATAAGAGGTTTAGTCCGTTATTATTCTAATAGCCAAAGCATTTGTTGACTATATATTTATTCAGTCCAATTGCTACTTTGGAATAAACAAAAAGGGAAATTACTATTACAAATTTAATCTAGCCAAATGTTTACTTACACATAATCTGTACTCAAATTTTCACTCTATTATTGGCTTTTGGATAGTGCCAAATATTCCTCTAGTATATGTTTTCCAATTACAATCCTATTGCACTAAATATGCTACATTTAGTATATTTGGGACTATTTTAGTGATGGCTATAGTTTTTAATCAAATAAGTGAATGCGACTCCACTAGTCATGATTGTGCCTCCTCCTTGCCATGTGTTGTGCCTCAAACATCTACTTTATGGATCTTAGATGTTAAGAGTAATTCTCAAAAATGTAGCCAAACCATAGGTGATTAACTATCATGTATGCTTGATTTGGTAGAGTCCCATGCGTTTTTAAGGGCCAAATTATCTAGACTACTACCCTTGAAGATCTACAAGTTACCTAGACTACTAGCCTTGTAGAGTACAAAGGTATGTTTCCCACGCAGTCATATTTAGGAAATCAAATATTGCAAGCTACTAGATGTGTTATATTCAGACTACTAGGGACTATTTTAGAACTATCCATATTTAGTTTTTGGCCAAGTGAAGTTCACTCCACTAGTCATGCTTGTGCCTCCACTTGCTAGGTGTTATACTTCAAACATCCACTCATGGATCCTATAATTTAAGAGATAATATGTCACATTACACAAATGAATTTTCAAAATATAACCAAACCATAGGTGTTACTATCATGTATGCTTGGCAAGAATATCATGCATGCTTGATGTTTGAATAATCTATATTAGTATTCTTGAAGATTTGTAGATGTCTACTATGCTAAGGTAGTATAATTTGTCAATGAGTATGCTATCCATTTCTAGGGTCAGTACCATTTAAATGTGTCTAGTAACATCATTATCTATGTCAAAAATAGTTTAGGTTATCTATGTGTTAATAAATCATTCTTGGTTCCTTTTATCTACTTCAATATGTATAGCCCCTATCCCTAATGAGTAGTCTTTTATAAAACCCAATGTTATAAACGAGGCCTTGTTGGTAATACATCCATGCATCTACTTTTCTTAAGGAATACTTATGACATCACCCACTAACCATAGATCACAAGGAGAATGGCCATAAAATCTATTGTCTCCAAATGGGGCCTTGTATTAGGATACAACCATGTTTCACTTGTTTATTTCAAGAAATTCTTGGTAGAATACTTTAAATACAATCCATCATATGTTAACAAACACATTTCAAAGCATCTACTAATACCCAAGAGGAAACTATTGTCATTTAGCCTTGGATTAATACATACGATTGTACTATAGATTGAGCTTGTTATTACTACATATAGCCATTACAAGTCAACAATCAAATTACAAAAATCCTTGGATCATTCATAGGTGAATTTCAGGAAGCAGTGTAGGATATATTATTACTTTAGGCTCAGATTGCATGTGAGACCCTTGAGGGTATACTACCCATGCACTAGCCAAATGCCAACTTCAGAAGTTCTAAAAAGCACTCATTGTAGTACTCAATCATTTTTTTAATTCTAATGCAAAAATGTTCGATAATGAGAAAAATCATTTGATGACCTATGCCTAAAGGGATCAACATGATCTTGATTAGGCATCCCATTTTTGAAAGGAACACCCTAGGAAGTTTATTCTAATTTGATCTATAGAATCAATATATTTTAAGTTATCGGCTACAAAAGAAATCACTTAACATTTTAAAATACACTACATTATACAACATAAAATCTAGTTTTTAGAGGCAAATATGTGTAGAAATAACTCATAAAACACAAGCTTTATCCATGCATATTATCTTACTACAGATCTTATGTTTAAACTATTGGTGTTTAGTGGCAAATTTAGCCCCAAATTAGTAGCAATTTATCTCAACACCTATGAACCTTATGGGCTTTAGATCTTCACTGAAGGTTTGTAAAATTTTTTTGGGCCAGATGGCACATGCCTTTAGGGTCATAATTTGTAAGGGAGAGACCTCTCTTTTGGCTTACCGACTTGCTTCGCATACACTTTTTCTCGTCGGGAATATGCATGGTAAATACATGCTAAGTCTAAGTAAAGATGTATGAAATGTAGGGTTGAAATGAGTCTTTGTGCTCTTCAATAATATCCAAGGGTTGATAGGTATAAAGGTTGAAATAGAATGGAAAAGGGATAGGAAATTACCCTTTACCAATGACTTATTGCTTTACAACATTTCCCAATTACCATCATGATTATTTTCCAATCTAAGTGATCAATGAATCACAAAAATAGAGCAAGATTAGTGTTAGGCATAAAAATAATGCCAATGAACCATTTAGGGCATTAAAATTAGTAGACAGGAGAGATGAATGCAAGTATAACCACAATCAGTCCTAAAAGAGGCCATATATGCTATTTAATGTCAAATTTGATGATGGATGCCTCTTAATCCCTCTTTTAGCAAGTGGATAAGTTAAACAAATGGATGAAAAGAGAGATTGAAGAGAGTAGGTTCAATTATACCTCTTAATGAGTGGTGAAAAGTGTTGATGGAAAACCAATGATCAATCCTCCTTCTCCAAGGAATCCCAATCATCAATGCTTGTTGTAGTGATACTCCCTTGCCAAGATTGACCTCTACTTTGATGAAAGCCCCAGTTCTTTTAAGTGCTCGAGTGCCATATGCTATTCACTATTATCCATAATAGAACTAGGCTCCAAATCTTGATGAAATGAACCAATGTTAGTGATTTAAGTGTTCCATACCTTAGTCACACTCCTAGAAGCATGGAAATGCTAAAATCCTTAGCAAATCCACAAGAGTATGAGAGATTTTTATCTTGCATTATTGTCCATGGTCTTCAAGAGAGGTATAATGTTCCCACTTGTGAAAGATTGCTTCAATCTTTATCCAGTAATGGTTGGATAGGCTGAAATGCACTTCTTGAAGCTTCATGAGTAAATGCCCCTTCAATAGAGCAAAAATACTTAAAGATTTATCCAATATACCATGTCTTCCCTATTTTAAACCGGTTCAAGAGGGCTTGGGTGGAAGAAGGGAAATAAAGCCTTTAAAGGCAAGAAATAGAGCTTGCTATGGCTCTTGGCAATGATTAGAAACTGCACTTAAGAATAGAGAGCAAATTGAAGATCCAATGATGATAATGAAATACCTTCACTGCTATCATGTGTATTCTAGCACTAGAAATGAAACCAATGGTTCATGAAGAGCATAGTGATCATCAATGTTGACAAAAGAGTGTTGCAATGTCCTATGCATGCATTATGGAGCATTTCAAAGCCTCAACGTCCAAGAGAATCAAGTCATGAGATGAAGGAGATGCTAAGAAATTACCTATGTAGGCAATGCAAATTGTGTTGAATGGTTGTAGCCCCACATGGCATCATAGCCCACCAATATGGTGATTGATGAAATCCAAATGATGTCTAGAATCAATGTTGATAAGCCTTTTCAACAGCAAAGTCATGGGAGAGAGATAATATGCAAATACTCCATGGAAGTTGGGAGGGAAGCTTGGAGAAGAAAGGAAAAGTAGGGTTTCTTGAAAAATAGCCACACTTTTAGTCTTCTCCAAACTCTATGATTGCCTCTGTTGTCTAGGAACCACTAAAAATAGAATCATGAAAGGTCACAACCTACTAAAATGACAACAGGATCACCATTTCTTTGAGTTCTCGTTTAGTAGGAAGTTCTAAAGTAGTCATGAGATTTATTGTAGTAGAGCCTGCAGTCACAATTACAAGAAATGAACAAACATAGACTAGATCCTCAACTACTGTAACCAATCTTTCATGCACATGACCACATAAAAGCTTAAAAATGACTTCCCGATGGAATCAAAGACTTGTTCTACTACCAATGCAAGAAAGACAGTTTCTCATAGGCAAGAAATACTTAGAAAACATAGAAAAGCCATGATCATGGTAACCATAGCTAATTTTCATATTAATATGCTGAATCAAAACAACAAGAAAAATGGATATGGAAGCAAGATACCCACTGTTTGGAAGGGTGGAGCAAGGTGCTCACCCCTTAACTTTGGTGGGAGGTCTAAGAATAGGAGTCTTCAAGAAGGAGATTTGATTAATGCAAAAAGATAATGAGACATGCTACATCCGAGTCTTTTATACTCTTCCCTAAAGCTATGATTTATTATAGTGCGTGCATGCGTGTGTGTACATATATATACATATTATGATTTAAGGAATCGAATACCATGTTAGGTAGTACAAATATCACCTTGCTCATACCAGGCTTCATGATCACTTTGATCAATGTCATCAATTATATACTAGATATAATATTAGAAACAAAAAAACTAGCTATGCCTTCACAATTATGATGGGTTGTGCTTCTCTATATGGCACTTGTTGTTATAGTGTTATGATTCTAGGTATGCTTTAGATTTTGGACCCATCGAATGGACATAGAAATTAAACTCATGCTTGCCAGCTAAATTGTATCATTTCATCTTCTACAAAGTCATAGTACTATTATTTTGTTATAAGGTAATGCTATATAAATGAGGTTCAACCCCTTTACCTTATATCTTTGCTTGATTGGCCTAGTGAATCCCTTGATGTTTCCAAATTAAACTCTACCATCCCTTCACATATTGAATGTGATTTGTTCTTAAAAGATGAATATCACTTTCATGCTTCAGAAATTTAAGATTGAATAGCCTCCAAAAATAAAGAGGGTCATCATGGAGCTCAAGTTCTACTAAAGTGTCCTTACCCATAAGTTATTTATCTATGGATTTCTCCAACAAGAAGAGTGGTTCACAAACCTGTCACCACCAATGCTTCCCTTCCAACCGTTCAATCACTCATCATGGGCTCTACTTGGCTTACGTATAAATAAATCCCATATTAGTAACATTCTTATGTGTTGTATATAAGCTTAACAACATAAAGTTAAGAGACTTTCATGTTGTTTTGCATATAAATCACATTTTCTTATCTAATTCTATGTTTTTGTTAGTACATCTTCAATCCTTTTCATGCCTTTTCCATATGTATATATGTGGAAAAAGGCAAAGACTTCATGAATTTTCTATCATTCATATTAAAATGCAAGAAATAAAGAAATCTTGACAATAGAAAGGGAAGATCAAAAGCCACATGAGCTTTTGTTCACATCTCTACATCAAATAAAAGAAAAATTTAGTCGAACTACATTAACCACTTTGCCTATCAAAGACCTCCTCAAACGAGACCATTCCTTCTTCCTTGGTCTATGAAGTAGCACACGGATATATCTCCTATTTCCTATGTCAAATCCTTGTTGTTAAATGCCTAACATAAAATCCATATTTGCATAATGCCTTCTCTCTCTCTCTCTCTCTCTCTCTCTCTCTCTCTCTCTCTCTCTCCCCTAACAAATACTTTGGGAGAAATATTTACGTCTAGGGATGAGTCCATGAAATGCAATTTTTTGAGTGATGATTAAGAAGCCATATGTAATTTGAGACTGAGATTCCATAGCTAGGGGAGAATAGCATTACACATCATTTAAATATTTGAGTTAAAAATTTGAATGGAATAAAGCGTATACATTCACCATGTGTAGGGAACTTTGACATAGAAGCCCACCATACTAGATATAAAAATATAACAAGACAACAAGAACAACCTCTTATGACAAAAGGCACATGGAGGTTTTAGAAAACTGAGTAGATAGAGATCCATGACATGGAAGGCATGAGCATAGGGCACCAACACAAGAGCATGCTAGAAGCATTGCATGCATGGAGGTTTTGGAAAACTAAGTAGATAGAGATCCACGACATGGAAGGCATGATCATAGGCACCAACACAAGAGCATGGTAGAAGCATTGAATGCATGGAGGCTTTAGAAAACTAAGTAGATAGAGATCCAAGGCATGGAAGGCATGATCATAGGCACCAACACAAGAGCAGGGTAGAAGCATTGTATGCAAGAAAGGAAAGAATAGAGATCTTGAAATAGGTCCATGAGCGCTTCAATAGCATCAACAAGGCATGTATGGAAGTAGAAGAAAAGTAGTGGTAGTAGCAATAGTTCAATAGCATCAACAAGGCATGCATAGAAGTAGAAGAAAAGTAGTAGCAATAGTAGCACCAAGAACACTAGTGTAATGAGCGAGGTGCATAGGAACTAGGGGTTAGATATCCAGTCACACTTACTAGGGTATAAAGTTGTAAGAGACCCAATTTAGGGCATCCACCTATAGTCAAGAACTGACTCTTGACCTTCACCTTCAACTTCCATGGCTTACTTCCTCTCTCTCCCTCCTTTCCTATATTTCTCCCTCCTTTCCTAATCTTTCTCTCTCTTATTCTTCCCCTCTTTCTCTCTCTTTTGATCATTCTCCCTCTCCTCTAAGTTTCATTCATTACAACTACTATTCGAGCATTAGGCATTGGTCCTTTCTTCCTTCCCCTTTGCCCAATTTACCTTCCTTTTCAAATCTAAAAACCCTAGTTACTCAAGTAGCGGGTATAGGTACAACAAGGAGTACTACAATTTAGTGGTAGCTTTCTTGAAGACAAGCAAGAGCTATGGCTAGAGCTTTTGACACGTCTGGAGGTAAAGTGGTTAATTTACTAGGTCACTCTTTCCTATGCAACTTTTAGGGGTCATAGGCCAAATTTAGAGTCTCAAGAGTTAAAGAATGAGCAAAACCCCAGTTATTTTTGCTTCAGATACTCTCTCTCTCTCTCTCTCTCTCTCTCTCTCTCTCTCTCTCTCTCTCTCTCTCTCTCTCTCTCTCTCTCTCTCTCTCTCTCTCTCTCTCTCTCTTTGTGCAAATTCTCATGACTTCCATGCCCAAAAATCCTCAAGATCTTCACGTCCACTCCTCCAAGTCATCTAAGATAGCAAGAGATGGGTTCTATGCATTCTAAGCTTGCCATTGAGTAGTGACTTGAGTGCATTTGCTGATGTGTGGCCTCTAGGCAGCCCCTCGCATTTTTTGGCATATTTCATGTTGAGTGGATTGCTCCTCTCATGTCTCTCTTTAGCTGTAATCAACCTCTACCTTGGCTTTCTTGGCCTTCAAGCAGCTAGTTGGGGAATCTTGCTCAGGATCTTGATTTCCCTTCTCCAACATTTGAGATTTCATACCTTGGAAAAACCTAGTGTACATTAGTGGACAATTTTGGACAACCATTGAAGCTCAACTTGAGCTCTCAAATCACCCAAAACCTCTTCAATCTTAGCCCCCAAGATCTTCTTGAGCCATTCTTGATTCATCCAAATTGAAGACATGGAGCTTAACATGCAAAGGTTTCTCATGGGCAACCACGAAAGCTCCACTTGAAGCTTTCAACTCTTGAAGAGCAAGCACGGGAGCCACCACCATCAGAGCAAGTATCAAATTCTTGAAGATTTTACCCATTCAAGGTGTTTTACTTCCTCGAGCTAAATTAATGGAGGATTTGAACCCATTGTTGGATCATGCTTCATTCATCTATTTCAAACATTGAGGGATATGCTGATTAAATCTTAAGCTCTAGTTTTGATCTAATTGTTGAGCTAAGTTATCTTGTTGGAGAGATCTAAGGGTGTACATTGCCTTGTAAGTAGAGTCCCTCATTGAATGCATGCTATCCACATTGAATTAGTAGCTTGCTTGTTTTCCAATTGTATTCCAATTCACAATGGCAACTCAACCCAATTGGTTAATGCTAACCATAACACTTCTCTTGTCATGTCTATATTGAATTGATCCCAATAAAGTAATAAGCCATTGTAAAAGGGTAAGTGGCAGCCAGTGAGTCACTAGACTACCAAGGTAAGCCCTCCATCCCAACTCTTGTCCAATTCTTGCATTTCATGAAAAGGCCCAATGTTTATTTTACCATATGCATCTCATGCTAGTTGAGTAATTAAGCTTTTCTAATATATATACTCTAGCTGAGGAAAAAGACCGATGCCAAGCAAGGTGGTAAGCCAAAGGAGAGGTGGCCCTCCCTTACCACTTAAGACCCTACAGGGGTGCACAATTCGGCCATGGGGAACTTTATCCACCTCTTGGTGATTCGGATCATGATACTTGTATACAAATACAATTGCACTCCATAATCACCCCATTTCCGATGATATGCCCCCGATATAAGGCACTTTCATTAATAAAGACACCCATGTTGGCACTTAACATGTATGTAGTTAATGTGATATGTATGATATCGAGGCTTCCATATACAGTGATTGTAAATAAAATTAATTCTTAAATGTGCTTGAGATCATGCTCAGTATGCTATGTATGTTGGTTACTATAATGCTTACTCCTTATCCCTTGAGCCACTCATAGTGTGTGAATTTGGACCGAGATTGGCAGTACTTTAGTTGGAAGAATTCAAGGATAATCATAGAAATCTTGATGCAGTAAATTTTGTATTGCATCTAGGATACTATAACTCATCTTGAAGAGAGAAAAATTCCCTTTGATTTGAATCAAAAATCTCCCCAATCGGAGCTACGGTCTAAAAGATATGGCCATTTTTGTGCGTTGAGGTCATTGTGGACATCACTCCAAGATAGGCACATAGATTCAATTGTAGAATTCTCTGATAAATTTTTATCACAAAGCTTAATAGATCATCTCAAAGAGATCTTTGTCCCCTTTGATTTGAATCAATTTATTGACAGTGGATCCTATGGTTTGCACTCCTATGGCACAACAGAAAGGCAAAAGCAAGGCCCATGATGAGGCAGTGGGAGATTAGAGACTTCAAGGCCTTAATGAATGAGGAACTCATCTTGGCACAATATTATAATGGTGACATACAAGAGGAGGTGCCCACTGATATAGATCCTTATAGTATGCTCAATCACACCCTTTGTTAGGATGAGCTTTGTCACATGGAAAGGCACATTGACATGGCTGCCAATCGTTGTCAAATGCTCTCAAAAATTAAATTTTTGATCGAGAAAATGGTCCTATCCAACTCTTGGACTCAACATACCTTAGAACATCTCACCAGCCTTGTAGCCCAGTTAGCCACAACATTGGCACAAGATAAGGTAAATGAGTCCAAGCATGAATCACAACAACCTCCAACATTGGACCTGCTTCATGGTCCACATGGTATCCTCAGAGCTACATTTGAGATTGGCGAGCCCTCTCATAGTCATGACAAGTCTCTCTTGAGCTCTCCCGTCCTCCATGTAGCCCACTCTCCTTGGGAGCCCCTCACCCTCCTTGGGAGCCCCTCACCCTCCTTGGGAGCCCCAATGACACTTATCTAGCTCAACACCATAATGGACAATATGGTTACCAAGGGTAGCATGGGTTCAATAAACAACATGGCATGTATGGATAGCATGATATGTATGGACAACATGGTATACATGGATAGCAAGGCTATCATGGGAAACAAGGCCCTAATGAGCTCCATGACAAGATCATTCCAAGTGTAATGGAAAATCACTGATGATCAGAAAATTCTATTCACCTCTCTCCATCTAGAGGGATTTGCCCAGAAATGGTGGCACTACATCAACAATGAGAATCATCAATTTATCAACTAGAAAGACTTTAAGATGCATATGGTCCAAGTCTTTGTATCCCCAATGGAAAAAGAGTGGTTAGCAAGATGATAATATTAGCTTGACTAACATAATCTCACAGTGAGGGAGTATACAAATCAATTTATAAACTTGACTATACATTTATCGGTTAGAGCCTAGCTTATCTACTGATGTGATGGCTCAAAAGCCTTCTATCTTATTTGATGCAATTGAATTGGTTGAAAGATATGCAAGGAAGTTCCATAAAAGTGAGAATTTTCAACAAGGTTTTGGAAAGCCTCGCACCCCACTAAGGCAAATCCCCTATGGGGGTGTTTTAAAAGGAAACCCCATGCCTAGTAATAGTTCCAAAATATCTACTTACCACCCCTTCCATGCCAAAAGAAAATAGGGTACTTTTAGGATAGCACTTGGCTCTAATGGTGGTGAGAGTAAATATGCTGAAAATAGACCTCGAACTACATCAGTCTCATGTGGTCCAAGTGCTTAAAAATTCATTTCCCTAGATGTTGTGAAGGAACGGAAAGAAAAAGGCTTATGTTTTAAGTATGGTGATAAGTACACGACATGCCATGCCTCAAATGCCTCTACAAGATAGCAAAGGCCAAAGTTCATAGCATGTATGTAATGGAAGATTGGCACATTGATGGAGGAGAAATTATATGATTTACATGCTACAAATAACTTTACACATGTGGAAAATGCAGAGTATGTAGAGGATTTGGACTAGGAGCAATTCTATGATTAGGAGGATGGGTTTCCCTTTGATCCAAGTAGTTGCCCATCTCACGATCTTGGTTTGATCACCCCTACTACACCCCCCTTAGCTACCACTTTCCTTTGCTCCATCTCCATGGACATGTGGACTAGCTCTAGGAGCCCCAACACTCTATGCATTCAAGGAAGCATTAATGGAAAGTATGTATTTATCTTAGTGGATAATGGTAGCACACACAATTTTGTTAATAGATCCGCCATTGATGATCGATTGAAATATGGAATTACAACACTCCCTAAAAGTTTAAGTAGCAAATGATGGAAAAAAAAAAGCATACATGTATGGTCCAAAGTCTCCCTATGCTTGGTTGAAAACTATGTGGCATTAGTTGATCTAATTGCATTAGACATGGGCCCCATTGATGTTCTCTTAGATTGTGATTGGCTAAAACACTTGGGTAAAATTGCTATGGACTTCTCTTAGCTCTACATAGAGTTTATGATGCATGGACAACTCATCCACTTAGAGGGAGTTCATCATAATACCGATTTTTGGCTAATTACAACAAAGGAACTCAAAAGGAAGTTTAAGAAATGATCACAGATCTTTGTCTTGCACTTGAATAAGAAAAGTTTAGATCAGCCTTCCAAAGTATCTAAGAATTCAACTTTGAAAGCCTTACTAGAGAAGTATGATGATTGATTTCAGATGCCCACAACCCTTCCTCTTAAGAGGCAAGTGGACCACCCACTCAATCTTGAGCCATTCTTAGCTAGTGAACAAGTTACCTTATTGACTCTCCAAGTGTGAATGTGAAGAAGTTGCAAAGCAAGTCAAGGAGTTACTCGAGATGGGGTTTATTGAACTGAGTTCCTCACCTCATGCATCCCTCGCCTTGCTAGTCAAGAAGAAAGATGGCTCTTTTCCATATGCATTGACTATAGGGACTTGAATAAGATCATAGTCAAGAACCACTATCCTATCCCACATATTTATGACTTGTTGGATGAGTTAAAAGGGGCACAGTATTTCATTAAGATTATTCTGTACTCTGGCTATCATTAGATATGTATGCAGGACAGTGATGAGGTCAAAATGGCTTTTAGAACTGATTGTGGGATTTGTCATTTTTTAGTGATTCCTTTTGGATTCACTAATGCTCCCACCACATTTTGAAGTCTCGTGAATAAAATATTACACATCAAATAACAAGAGGAGCACTATTAGATGAGTGTTTGATACCTTGAGAGAGCATAGGCTATTTGCTAAGGAAAGTAAGTGCATCTTCATGTAAACATCAGTGGAGTACTTACGGTACATTGTTAGTGAAAATAGCATATAGATTGACCCCAAAAAGGTACAATGTGTTAAGGACTGGCCCACATCATCCAACACTACCTCATTATGTGGTTTCCTTGGTCTCTCTTCATTTTATAGACTTTTCATCAAGCATTATGCCACCATTGCAACACCTTTGATAGATCGCCTAAAGAATGAATCAGTTTTCTGGGATGCTATTGTTGATTGTAGCTTTAACTAGTTGAAGGAAACACTTACCTTAGTCCCCATCCTCATAATATGCTATCTTGTTGCAAGAGCATGGTGTGATTGCCTTTGAGAGTTGTAAGCTTGATGAAAAGGGGATACAAATGAATGTTCATGACCAAGAGATATTAGCCATCTCTCATGCTTTTAAGAAATGGCACCATTACCTACATGGTAGCTGGTTTAGAGTGAAGAGCGACCATCTAGTTCTCCAGTACTTCCTAACTTAGTCTACTTTAACTCCTAAGCAAAGGAGATGGGTGGAAACTTTGCAAAATTATGATTTTAACATCTCTCACACTAGGGGCAAAGACAATATAGTGGCTGAATCACTAACACGGATGTGGGCATGTAGAGTGTCTTTCAATTTAGAGTTACATAGTGATTGGATTGAGGAGCTTCAAGAGACCTACTTGTTGAATGAGGACTTTAGCCACATATTTTAAAAATTATAGCATGGAGTAATGGACGAAAACTCCCAATATCAACTTGAAAATGGCCTCATATGGTCCCATGGCAAGATTCTCGTCCCCCACACTTCTCCCTTCATGGAAGATCATGGAGGAGATGCATTCTTGCCCCACTATTAGTCATTTGGGTGTTTTCAAAACATATGATAGGATTGCCAAGAGCTTTCACTAGAAGGGCCTATGGAGAGATATCAAGGATTTTGTGGCTAGTTGTGTCCCATACCAACAGAAAATGGACAACACGCATTAGACTAGCTAATCTCTTGCACCCCTTGTCTATTCTTGAAGGGAAATGGATACATATAACTATGGATTTCATTACTGGCTTGCTTGTCACCAAGAAATGATGGAACAATATATATGTGGTAGTTAACCACATCGCATCTCAAGTGGCCACTCAATTTATGGAGCATGTGTATAAGTTGCATGGGTTACTGCAAGTCAGTGTGCATGATAGGGGTGCCAAGTTTATGAGCAACTTTTGGCAAGTAGTCTTCACATCTATGGGCACTAAGCTTGCTCCATCATTGCAAACCACCCATAGATTGATGGTTAGACTAAAAGGGTAAATGAATGGTTTGAGATCTACCTAAGGCACTTTTTCCATGATGTATAACACAGTTGGGATATGATGCTCCACTTGGTTGAATTTGCATACAACTCCACTCACTCCATTGGGGTTTCTCTCTTTGAGGCACTATATAGGTATAAGGTTTTCCTCCCTATAGTCCTATTCAATGACAAGATCAATCCCTAGAGTAAAGAGGACTTAGAGTGCATGCAGCCCTGCTTCAACTATGCAAAGTGAATCTCCAAAAGGCACAAGATCACATGAAGCTCTATGCTAATGAGAGAAGAAGGCATTTGGAATCCCAAGAGAGAGAGTTGGTTCTATTGAAAGTGCCTAAGTCCCATTACTCCACTTTCAAAGAGGGTACCAGTAGAGCAAACTCGGCCATAGTTTCTATGGCCCTTATCGGATCTTAAAGAGATTTGGTGACTTGGCTTAATAATTAGAGCTTTCCCCCACTACCAAGATTCACAATGTGTTGCATGTTTGTTTCATGTTAGTCAATTGAAGCTCTTCATTGGCACCTCAGTGGACTATGTGGAAAAGCTACCTCCATAGATGAAGAAGGCATCATTCAATATATCCTTGAGGTAATCATTGGGTAGTGAGATGAATACTTGAGATCTTGATCCATCAAGCAATACCTCATCAAATGGCAAGGCCTACCCTTGGAAGAAGCCTCTTGGTGTCCAACCACTATCGTGGAAGAGTTTCCTTACCTCTGAGAGGCCCAACGAGCTAAAGACTAGTTGGATATGCCCCCTTTTGACCCCACATTGCTTGCAAAATGTAGATTGTTTTAAAACACTTTTGTACCTACACTAATTATAGCTATACACTTTATACATGCACTAAAAGTGTTCTCATAAGCTCCATTTTGACATGTGGCATGCCCCATTTGGAATAGCCCATCAAAAGTTATGTTAGCTTTACCTCAATAGGCTTGTGCTAGATAGCATGCTATTCCTAGTCTTCATGCCCTTAGTTAAAATGAATTGGTGGCATTGTTTCCTTGTGACCATGCCCAAAGCATGCATGTCAGCTATAACTTGCCTTATGTCCCAATTCTCATTGGATACGTACCCCTTCCCCATCAAATCTTCTTATTGTAGCCCTACTCACTAGCCACTCTGACAAGTCCCTACATATGGCTTTTGTTTTTTAGGATTTTGGGGTTGGGATAGAGTGTTATAAGCGAGGTGCACAAGAATTAGGGGTTAGATACCTAGTCGCATTGATTGGGGTATAAAAGGTGTAAGAGACCTAGTTTAGCGCATCCACATATAATCAAGAACATACTCTTCACCTTCTCCTTTAGCTTCCACGGCTTCTTTCCTCTCTCTTCTTCTTTTTTTGTCTTTCTGTCTACTCTCCTACTCTTTCTCTCTCTTCTTCTTCCTATATTTCTCTCTCTTCTCCTCATTTTTCCTCTTCTCTCAGTCTCATTCATTACAACCAACACTAGTAGCACCAATAGTAGCCACCACAACCACTACTGTTGCAATAATAGTAATACTAGTTCAATAGCAACAAAGAAGGCATGCATAGAAGTAGAAGCAAAGTAGTAGTAGTGGTGGTGGTAGTAGTAGTAGTAGTTCAATAGCATCAACAAGGCATGAGAGAGATCATACCTATTGAAGGTAGCAACTTTGATAGGGGCTACGTATGGTGTTGTGTAACAAGGAGAGAGATGTTAGAAGGAAGAGGAGGAGTGACATTAGGTAAAATCTCAAACGTCATCTACAACTGATCCTCAAAATGAGAGCCTTAACAATAAAATGTGAAGATTTTTTGATGCACTTTGAAATTAATAAACAAGGAATACAAATGTTTTCAATACTCATGTGCCCAACATTAGAATACTATTTCAGCATTAGATACCCCTTTAGTGTGATGCTTTAAATCTCACATGAGATCAAATATACTTACATAAAGTCTTTGACATTGTACCTTTTTTTGTAATGGCATTTACATGTTGCAACATTGAAAAAGTATACCAACCATCAATTATAAGCTCCACTTTATTTGCACATTATCTCCATAATCTAGATCTTATCAACAATGTGATCTATGGGGTAAAAAAGTAAAACATTATCTCAAAAATCTAGAAAAACAAGTCTCGTTTGCCCATTAGGAAAGTTATTGTCAAAAGAAAACAATCTATGCAAATGAGTACTAAGACAAATCTTTTATGTTGATGTGAAAGTGATTAATGCATGCGACTTAGCACATACCCACATTTTTAATGTGAAAGCATTAAAGTGATTTTACCATCCTTCTAAGTCAATTATGCTCTTCTTTCCTTCCCATAATTGATGCACTAGACTTAGTTTTAATGAGACTAATGATTAATTTCATTAGTCATAGTATAATGCAATTGATCAAGGAAGCAAGGTCACTTAATCATACTTTTAAGTGTCAAATTTCTAGCTATTTTTAAGGCTAGAGATTATAATTCCAAAGTCAGTAATGTAAAATTTCACTTCCTTTCTCCACAAAGTTAACTAACTAGCATGGCTAGTAAATCCATACAAATCATTGGTGTTAAGCGTGATGCAATACTATATGTTTGTCCTTTTTCCACAAAATTAATAGTGAAAAGAGATTGATATTAATTAAGCTAAAACAACTCACTATTTTTATATTTTTCATATTAATTACTTCCAATGTATATGACTTGAATCTTGTTTTAAAATTGATATATTCTAAGTGGGTTAACGGTGAGAGTGATGGTACATTTATTTTTAGGAACTACTTTTTCAAATGATTTTATATGTCACATGTTGCATTGCTACAAATTAATATATTGACAATTGATATCTCCAAAACTTTCCAAATGTGCAAAGGACATTTGCATGTTTCAAAATCGTGCACACTTAGTGGCTGCAAGCCTCATTTTGCTATAGGAAGAGAGGTATAAAGCCTTTTGGGGTGCATCTATGTGTGACATGTGAAAGCTATCATTTGTGTGGAACAAAATGCTGAAGCAATCTATTATCAACTAGAGTTTGTCTCTTGGTCATATGTGAACGTGGTAATCATGGGATACATGAGCCCCTTTATGTGATACAAGTTTCTATGCCCACTAGTAATTAATTGAGTTCTCATTAAGTGGATTTCAATTGCATTTGAAGCAATTCGAGCCTATAAAAGAACCATGTGTGACATTGACATGATACTTATGATGATATATGCATGTATAGTAGCATGAAACTTAGCAAAATGTGTGTGTGCATGTTTTATGATACAACCCAAAATGCATAACAATCACATTAACATATTTGACAACTTCAATTTTGACTTAGAAAACAATAAATTGATAATACATTAAATTACAACATGAGAATGGTTGAAGTAATAGATACACATAGAAAGGATAATATTTGTCATAAATCATAATAGGTCCATGAAAAAAGTATTAAATAATCAACTTGATCTTCCCTAAGATGGACTACTTTGTTAGACCTAAGGGTAAGTCATGCCAATATCTAAATGCAAGCTATCTAGATGTCCAAAATTTTGTCTTTATCACTTCTTTAGAGATGAGGGCAGTCTAAGCCATGTTGAGGGCTAGTTCCAAAGATAAGAATAATCTCAAATTGATAGCAAGTTAATGTAAACATGTGCCGTATTAGGAGCATCCATAAGGTGGGGAGGAACCGGCCAATTCCCACCCTTTAGAAAATTTTCAATGTATGAGAAAAAGCTTATAACTAGTGTGTTAGATTACATAAGGAGCATAAAGTCTTTAAAAAATTACGCGGTTTTCAACGATAGAATGAAACACCCTTTCGTACCTAAAGCTTACATGAATACAACATATGTCGGCACAACTAACTTAAATACAGTAAGATACATTTGTAAAAGTAATCTCATAATGAAGAATACATGATAAAAATGATATAAGCAAATGTAATTATGACCTTGATGATGGTTCACTCAAAAGGTGTTAGACTGCCAAGTTCATAGTGCATATCATGGACTACTTTAGTGTGTTATCCTACTCATGTCGTTGTAGTTTTAAGTATGCTATCCTACTCATGCCATTCACATAAGATTTGGACCAACATCTTAATGCAAAGACTAGATGTACTTGTCTTGCAAAGTCAAGTACTAGATGTACTTGTCTTGAAGGATTAGATGTATTCGTCTAATCTAGAAGAAGGAAAGAAATCAAGTTTTTAACACTTCTTTGTGTGCCCTCATAGTACAATTTCTAGGTTGAAGGGTCTCTCTAGAATGGCTCTCCCTTGGAAGGCTCAAGTCACAGGCCACAACATGATTCCACAATCTCAAAATAGCATCTCTCTCCAATGCATAGGAATTCCATCCTTGATACTTGGAAAAGTATGCTAAATGATGTAGTTATGTACTTGTGTGTCTACGTGCATATATGCATGTGTGTGTGTTACAATGAACCAACATCATTAAGAAATATATATCAATAGAACACAAGAAATAACAAATTGAAAGGGGAACGTCCTTGTTTGATCCCATTGCATTATGTAGCACATTAAATTGAGTACACAAGATGAGTCCATGGAGTAGGCACCTTCTGATACCAAGACTCATTAACAAGATCCATTGAAAGAACATGGTACATAATAAGATATAAAGAGCTGGTTAAACTATCCATGTAGACAATTAGGGAGAATTAGTGCAATCAAACATGTGTTGTAGGTGCCAAGGGCACAACCTAGCTTCCATCCCTTTCACCATATCCTACCACTTATCTTGTTCAAGTCAAATGGATGATTCTTTTATCCAAGTTAATCATTGAACTTGGAAGAAAAAAGTTATGATGCATAAGGGAAAGTGTCTTCAAGGCTTCATTCTAGGTATTGCATAGAGGAACTTGGAAGAATAAAGTAATGATGCATTATAGGCCAAAATGGAGGAGATACTCAACCTTTGGGGTAGAGGTTGACATTATCATGGGACATGGGTAGGTTCCCATAGTGAATCACGCCAGATGAAGTATGCTAGAAAACACGATTACACCAAGGTATTTAGCAATCCAACCACTCATAGGGCACTCTCATGAAATGATTGTGAGATACATGAAAATCAAGAAATAACTATTGAATCAATTGGCCATAATTATGCCATAGATGAAAATGTATTAAATTTGTAGCACAATGAAGCCATAGTTAGAAGAAATCAAAGGTGCAATGAGAATCATGGATCAGGGGCTGTTGCAAGAAATCCACCTCTTGCT